>NW_010294655.1:22806-64517 GCF_000700745.2 Antrostomus carolinensis
CTATCCCAGACTCTAAATTCCTGAGTCATGACTGGTTCCTGCATACATGGAGGTACTGGGTGGCATTTTCTGCCATGAAATTGCTGCTTCCTCTTGAGCCCATATTAATTTCTAGCAAAAACCTTTACAACTATGGGTTGTTTGAAGAACTACCTCTTTTTCATTATTTTGAGACCTGCTGTTTTATTGTTAGGTCACTACTCAGAATCCTTCTTCAGTCAAGTCCTCTTCTTACCTTGAATAACTTACTGTCATCAGTAGAATCACATCTTGTTGTTGAACAGAGGAAGTGCTACTATAGGTTCGTTTGGCATTCCACTTGTAACAGGCCATTTATTTACTCACACTTTGTTTTGCATTTTTTTTAACCAATTTGGTGTATGCAAGGAAATTCCCTTTTATTTTATGACTGCTTGGATTCTTTGATGAAGGAGAGCCTTTTCTAGATAAGTCATGCAGATTGTCATACTCTAGTGACACCATATGTTGCTCTGTCCACCAGTATTGCATACCTAGCCTGCCTGTCTTCCAAACCCTCTAACCTCACCCCACTCCCAATTTTCTCCTCTACTATTATTGCATTAAGAAAAATATTTGCCACATTGCTGGAACTGTGCTACAGGGTTCAGTCAGTGGCTTGGGGCAGTGGCTTAGACCATGTTTTATTCCTTTGTTTTTGGGGTGGGAATGAGAGAGACCTGGAGAGAAACTCAAGGGCTTTGGAGATTTGATTAGGAAGCTTGCTTAATCTGAATACGTATCTGGTTTTAGGAAACAAAGAGGTATCTCTCAGAAGATGCTTGTCTTTTAACAGTAAAAGTTGCTACCTCTGTTCTGTAATATGCAAAGTAAATGAGCTCTCTTTAGTGCATGTTTTTCACTGGCAATTAAAAAAAAAGGGGGGGGGGGGGGGGGAGGGGCAGAGGGGGGAAATCTCCAGACATGCTGTAAATCCTCTCTGGAAGTGGACATAATATTGTAGGTTCTCTTGTGGTTCTGAAATCTGAAGAGCTAAGTGCAGTCGATAGAATGGCTGTTAAGTTAGCCAGGAAAAAAAGTTGGGCTGAAGTACCCAGGAGATACATTGAATGAAAATCTTCTAAGGGAGCAGGAAAGGCTTCTTTATGGAAAAAAAGGAGACTTCTTTCTGGCAGCAGTAAGAAATGGTACATCCAGCAACAGTTTACCCTGAGTTCTTGTTATGAAGAATAGATCTGTATAGTAGTGCTGTGAGAAAGATAGGTTGTTTGGGGGTTATTTTTAATGTGCTTTTGATGTTGAGTGCAGTTTTTTTCCCCATTCACATTGCTGTCTCCGTCAAAGTACGGCAACATGGGAAGTAGCACTAGTAGTCTTTTGGTCTCAACACAAGCATAAGTGGTGTTAATTTGTAATTTAAAATAGCTTTGTTAAAATGAAATTTATTTTCATTTGTCTGTTTTCATTTGTGCCATTTATTTTAGCAATGGTTCAACAGAATTCTTCACTGGATCATTTTAATTCCTGTGGGTTAACTAATTTGCTAGAATATTCCTTTTTAATTCACTTCCCTCCAATAGTTGCATTCTCTTTTAATATTGAATAGGAAGATAATATGTAGAAAGTTCTCCTTTCTGGTTCTTTCAGTTGACTATAAGATTGTCTGCCAGGGGGTGCTATATGATTGATCAGAGCTTGATCTGTACTCCAAAGATCTAAAAATATTCTTTGACTTTTCTTACTATTTTCAATTTACAGTTTGCTTTTAAACAAAGATTACTGAACAGTTGTAGGTTGCATAATGTTTTGTGGCATAATAATGTTATGACTGTAGTAGAAACATTGGAGTTTGTGTGTGTGTTCTCAGCTTACTGTTCCACCACTGTAAATAGGAAAGTTTGCGTATTGTCCTGAACTTGATTTGTGATTTAGCAGTGTTAGAAATTTGTATTTGTTAACTTATGTGTGAAAAATAGTTGTTCACTTAAATATTTTTTTTACCTAGCCTGAAAAAATGTGGCTTATAAACGCATGGGAATTTTAAGGAAATATGAGTTTTTTACTAAAAACTTTTTGTGTTAACTTTGGATGGGAAATGTTAGTGTACTGTAATAAACAGCCTGTCAGCTACAGGCTTACTTAAAGTACACAGACCTAGAATTAACAATAGATATGTACGAATTTCACCTTTTTTTAAAAAAAAAGAAAAAAGTACCTTAGTCTTGCATTTTGTTCTGTATGTACAATTCAGTACTTTCAAGGAGTCCATGAATAGGATGATTCTAATTTTCTCTTTCATATTTTTTCTCTTACTTCTGTTCTCTGGATCATTTCTAATGGGCTGCGAAAGCTGACTAAGAGCTGTGTAGAATGGGGAATACAATTGTCTTCCATTTGCTGAGTTGCTGTATATATATAATAGGACTGTCAAGGTTTTTGGTTAAATTTTCACTTGTATGTAGGATAATGGTAAAAGGAATGGGAATGATCAGACTGCCAGAGTGCCAACAGGATTAGTACAAGAGATGCATAAATGATGTGGAGGTTGGCAAACAAGTGGTACACAGATGGCATCTCTGAACTGACTCAAAGACCAATGCTTTCTTTCTCTTCCACTGACCTGCTAGCTGATAATTACTTTTGCATCTCTTTCTGTAAAGTGGTGATAACAGTGTAAAAAGCCTATATAAAAGTGTATTTATTGCTTAACCATGATAACCGTAGATTCGTAGAATGGCTTGGGTTGGAAAGGACCTTAAAGATCATCTATTTCCAAACACCCTGCTCTGGACAGGGTTGCCAACCACTAGATCAGGCTGCCCAGGGCCCCATCCAACATGGCCTTGAATGCCTCCAGGTATGGGGCATCTACAACTTTTCTCTGGGCAATAATGTAGGAGATAGATCGTGTACTAATGAATTATGTAGTGAAGGTCTTGTGATCCTTTCTCATCAGGTTACCCAGTAGCACTGGAACCTTTTGAAAATGGGAAAATGTGTAACAGTCTTAACTTTGAGCAAAATATGCCTGTGAGATTTTACTTCTGTACTTACAGATAATAGATCACATTTTCAAGCCGGCATTCTGACACCACATCCACTAACACCAACCTCTCATGCAGGCATGTGGAGCTGAGCAGGAGCTACTTCCACTTGCTCTCTGCTCAGCCACTCAGTCTTCTCCACAGCAAACCCCTGCACTGGTCTCAACTTCTGCAGCTCTGCCATGACCACCCAGTGCCTCCACCATCCAGCACAGTTAGACCCAAATGCAATGCACTTAAATACAGAGCACATGTAGGTAGCTCCTGTTGGCACCCTTGTGGGGTTGAAGGGAGAATGCGGAGGACTGCGAGGATGTTTTCAGGTCCTTGAAGATTATTAATTCTTAAAGAAGCACTGTATGCTGCATTGCAGGGACATGTGATAAATACCATACATGTGAGACTGAAGTCCTGAGCTTTTAGTTCTAGTTCTGATACGCTTCTGTTGTCAGTCATTACATGTCTTTAATCTGGATGAGGCCTGAGCATGGCGTTTAAACACTGATAGACAATAATTTTGTAAAGCTGTGAGGTTTTTTTTGTTCTTTTTTTTTTTTTTTTTTCCTCTCCCAGCAGCTCTGAAGTATTTTTATTTATGTTAGTATGTACAGAAATGAGAAAGCAAAACAGAATGGCTGGTTGTACTCTGTGGCTTCAGAAACACAATTCTTTTAAGAATGAGTTTGAGCATACAGGCTATTACTGTGTAGGGTAGTAATTGTCAGAGACTTTTATCTGCAAGCACATATTTGATTTTCATCTAAACTCTTACATTCTTGGGCAAAATCAAAGGATGTTGTACTAAATACCTTTCCGTAGATTCCAACAACAATACCTCTGGGCTGTGATCCAAGAATTTTTCAAACTAAAATTCCATCTACTCCCTTACCTCTCTTTTTCTAGCTTCTTCCTCTCCCCAGTCAATAAACTCTACCTCTCTTGCTTCCCTTTGTGCTTGGCCCAGGCAACATCAGGTTGTTGTAGCTATGTTGCATTTGTTTTAGGAAAACGTGCCTGTCTTCAATACTGTGTTCTCCATTTTTCCTTCTCTCAATCTTGGAATTATGCTGTCTTGTTGGAGAAGGTGAAAGAGTTTTTTGTACTGTCATTTAGGACAAATGAAATTTCTTAGCATCCTTGCACCACAAAGTTGAGGTTTTGTTATAGATTTAATGTGAATTATGAACTTAAACAGTGTTCAGGCATTTTCCTTCTGTGTATAGTGCATATTTTCAAAATAATTTTTCAGTGGGTTATTTTTCCATGTTATGTGTGCATCATTAACCAAGCACATTTGAATCCTGGATTTTTTTTTTTTAGTTCATAGAATGTTTTGTTGAACTTAAAACCCCACAATATATTCTTTGATGGGGACCAAGCTTATAGGATGTTTTCAGAAAACTTTAATTTCATCTTACATTTGTTTAGCATGAAGCTCACTTGTATTTTCTAGTTTCTTTTGTCACTTGTACAACAAGACAAAGCAAACAGAGTACTAGCCCATTTAGTGACATTTATAGTGGTTTTACGTAGACAGAACATTGCAAAGGCAGGAATAAGCTGAAGGCAGCCAGCCTTTCACTTGCTTTATTCCCTTAGTTTGGGGGGGGAAAAAAATTGGATATAAGATTCAAGACATTTTATTTTAACTGATCATCTAAAGTTGGGTGTAGATCTATGTCAAAGGAAAAAAGGGAAATTTATAAATTTTATAAACTATTGCTTTATTTCACAATTCTTTAGTTACTTTGGAGGTATTAGCTGTTTTATCCTGCTAAGAGGAATTGATAATAACTGATAATAATAATTGTGTTTTGTTATTTTGGGAAAATAATTCATCAGTCCTTGCTAGAACAAACTCTTCAACTTTCAGAGAAAAATTAATCCTAATAACTAAACTGAAATTGAATGTAGTTTGAGTGCAAGAATTTCTGCTCTAGGGGAAGTCTGAATAGACTTTCTTTCCCTCACAGTATGGATAGGTATGACATTTAATGCTAGACTGAATAAAACTTAGGAGTTATTGAATTAATACATAATTCATGTAAGTAACTCTGGGAAAGGGAGGCATAATATTTAAAAACTACCCTTCTCCACCCCTGAAAAATAACTTCTCCAAAACAATCCCTGCCCCCTCCTCTCCCCCACCCCCTGCCCCACCCTGGCACCAAAAGGCCCTCAGATGTTTCTGATCAAAATTCATGTCATCTGGAAGTACATGACTGGCACCTCTTTAATATTTAGTGTAATGGCATGAACTTTTGAATGTGACAGTATCTGTCACAAAGAGGAGCTGATGATTAAATTTTGTAGGTATTGTAGTGGAGGAAGCTGGTAAAGTTTGTGTATTTTACTGGGCAAACATGCTAATTTCCTTAACCTAGACTGTTCTGTGCTTGTGTCTTTAAGCAGTATATTGGTTATGGTGGGGTGTGATGCACAGGGATAGGATCATAGAGGACTGACATAAATTAGAAAATATGAAGTTTGGTCTGATTTTTTTTTTATTTTTACTTTTTTTTTTAACATGAGGTTGATAAAATATTGGAACAGAGGCCCAGAGTTGTGAAATATCCATCCTTGAAGATGTTCAAAACTTGACAAGTTCCTATGCAGCCCTTTCAAACTGGGCTTGCTTTTCTTAGGTTGGACTACACAACCTACTAAGATCCCTTCCAACCACCAACCCCTGATGTTACTAGAAAACTTTCTTCATCTGTCTGCCTGACATGGTCCAAGATATGCAAAAAATGTTCGCCACAGCATCTCCTGGGGCTCTGTTTGTCTGATCATTGAGTAAAAGAGTCCCTGATGCACTGTACCACTTCTCCCATGTATGAGACCAGCGAAGTAAGAAAGCAATACAGAAGGAATGCATGACAAGTCCTTAGCCCAGCATACAGTTGAAAGGCAGTTGGGGTACCCAGCAATTCAAAATATTTCTGACACCTGGGGACTAAGCACAGTTTTTTGTTAGCTAAAATTATTGATTTGTAGGATAGAATTATCCATTCTGTGAACATGGGCAAGGTGGTACATTTCTAGCCTAATTTTTTTTACATAGTGTTTCTTACTGCCTAGTAAGATGTGTACTTCTTTGTTAATAATGACCTGTTTTCTGCCCTGAATTTCCTAGCTTACTGATACCGCTTTGAATTACCAATGCAGATAAGAAGTTAATGTGAACAATTAAATTCTTCAAAGCAGATCTTCAGATTTTTTTTCTTGTTTTGAAAAGACAAATAGAATCTTAAAGCACAAGGTAAACTCTGAAAATGGTTTAATTGCTTAGCTGGAAACTGAGGACTTAAGTGAATACATCTCTCTTAAGCTTGGAGAATTTTGTATGTTGTGGAAAAAATGGCGGGATAAGTAACAACCAAAGTATAGTTGGAATGATGATGCTGAGAGGCCAAATATCAGCACTCTGTGTAGGGCAGCTCGGAACTACCCTATGGGTCCTCTGGTTTTGATGTGATCTTTGTGCATGTGTTTGAACTGGTGAATGTGCAAATATTGCAGAAGGTTTCAGGACACCACTAGCACTAGATTCTGGAGTACAAGGAGAACATCTTGTGTTCAGGTTTTCATGTATGATCTCCTGTTCCCTCATATTTGTCTGGCTTCTTTAGGTACACAACTTTTTTCTGAATTGGCAGGAGGCAATGGCAGCAGTAAATGACAGCCTTAGACATATTTATCCCTGTGTAATATATACTTTTGATGAGTACCAAGGCCAGACACCATCCTTAGTCACCCATATTGTGGCTCTGCTCATAGATATTTGCTATACTTATTGAAGTCATGTCAACTTACAAGTGCTGCTGTTCAAAAATTCTGTTAAAAACAATGTGCTGGCTTGGTTTATTTTGGGACACTTCTGTTTAACAAAGTCTTGATTTGTGTGGGTTTTTTTACTCATTTCTCCCCATCCCTAATTATTACTAGATTAAAATGATTCTTTGCCTGCTCCCCCTTATCAAGTGTTTGTTTTTTACCTCTTGGACCTCATTTCAAACACAGAAATGTGTTGTCCAAAGTAGCTGCATTCATTAGCTTGGTGTGGGAGAAAGAGTTCCTTTCTTGGTGATGGCAGATTAATATGTGTTTACAATTTTAAGAAACTGGTATTCATTAGGTTTTTGGAGAGAAATGCCAGCTTTCTCATTACTTTTAGGTTATATGAATAACTGTGATAGTTTAAGGTCAGTTTTATGTACTTAAAAACAAGTTTAAAGGAGAGTTTGCTAGATGATTTTGGCACCTTCATGGGCAAGTTTCAAAGAAGTAAAATGCTCACTGTCTATGTACTTTGTGAGAATTGTAAATGAAAGCTTTGTGTTCTGTTGGCTCTGCAATATTGATTTCATTCATAGACTGTTCTTGCAGCTGTTCCAGTCTTCTGAATAAAAGTGACGTAGCTATATTCAGAACTTAATTTAAAATTATATTTTTTTTAAGACTTATAGATTAAATAGGAAACCTGTGATTTTTAATTTCCATTGAATTTGTGACTTACCTGTGTATACATTTGTTGTCCTGGTAGCTTGATCTTGCATGACTAAACAGGTGACAAAAGGCATTTGTCCCCCCTCCTCTTTTCTCTAAATTTCAAAGGGGATGGTAAGACATTTTGTGGATAATATTAAGTCAAAACTAATTTAAACTGATGTGATAGTTTAACTAAGTATGTCAATATCTGCAGTTTTTTAAATGAACTGAAACTTCTGAAATGGGAATATATAACTTCGGTCTCTTAAGCATAACTTTTTTTTTTTCTACTCCACTTTAGTTCCTTTCTGAATGTGGGACTTGGATGTGGAAAATACTGTCTTTTCAAGACCTAGGTGGTCTTTAGACTGTTGGATTATGGAACATAAAAATATTTATGAGACTATTGTGTGGCTTTAAATATATGGGTAAACATACAGATATGCAATTAAGATAATAAAATAGTAGCCTAATTTTAGGGATATCAGAATGAGCTCAGATGGTATCTATTTACTTGTCAGCAGTCAAAAATGATAATTTTAACACAAGCTGCTTATTCCATTCTGTTCTGTGCAGTGCTGCTTCTTTGCCACAGAGAGATAGTTTGGCCAACATAGCTTCCATATGTGTTCAGCAGCTTGTTTCTACTAGATATTTTAGCCATCACTGTTTCTGAACAATAGTAGAACTTTTTTCACTTAGGAAAAGATGTAAACATCTTGTACTGAAGCTTAAATACTTACTTGTTGACTTTTTTATTGATGCTTTTTGCACCAGTAAAAATATGTGAGGGTTGAGGCCTCCAAACTGTAACTTATCTATATTGGTTTAAATTAAGTAAATTTTATTCACTTAAATGCTTTTGAATTATTTTTATAGGGTTTAGTTTAGCAGCTTTTAAGAGGAACAAAAGGAAGCTGGAGTTGGCCGAAAAGGTGGAAACAGATCTCATTCATCTAAAGAAAAGAAGACAATCAAATGAAAAGGTTAGTTCCTGTTTAAAATTTTATTGTATCATCCTAAACTTACAGCTGATTACTAATAAATTTCATGTCATATATACAATGAGATTGATGTAGCATTAGAAACCACTTCTCCGTGACCACCCTAATATTTAGATGATACAACGATAACTTAGTGCAAATAAAATTTCTGCCTTGCTATTTGAAAATTACACCACTCTCACTTTGTATCTTGTTTGCGCTATAAAAAATATTTTGTTCACTTTGAACTGGAAATATGACAAATGTAAACACAAACAGATAATTATTTACTGAAACATTTTCTTTAGCTTGGGATCTCTGTCACTGTCTCCCACTTTTTAATGTTTCCTGAGCGCACTGCATTATGGAGCTGGAATTGATGAAATTTGAAATATCAGGTAGGTAAACGTGCATCTGTGCATGCATCTAGCATTGACCTGGCCCATATTACTTGTACTACAAAACTATTAAAACTCCCTCTATTCCCCTCACTCTTAGTTTGAATTTAGAGCCTCTGTTACCATTTGAGAATGTCAATCACAGTATTTGTGTTTACTGTTGAATATCAAAGTAGAGCTCATTCAGTTAAATGCTTATGCTTTATTTGGGGCCTGTGGGATTTTGAATTGGCTATTTGTCTTTGCTTTGGTAAGCTGACTGACCATGTAGTTGCATATGTTGATATAAATAAAAGTATAAATCCCAGAGAACTGGCAAAAAAGTTTATTCTCTCTAGTCATTCAAATGCAAACCAGTGATAAATTAGGTATTTTTCTTCTGTGTTCTTAGATAAGAAGTTTTCCCTAGCAAGATGCTAGTTTTTTTTTGGGGGGGGGGGTAAGTGGGGGGTTCAAGGAGATCAGACCTGTAAAGAAAGTAAGGATAGAGGGTGGGGAAAAAAAGTTAGTTATTAATTTTGGAACTTTTCCTGTTTACAGAACTTCAGGTATCTCCTTGTGAAACTAACAATGTTAAATTGTAACTGAGGGAGGAGGGGTCTCTGTATGGTATTGATGTTCATGTAATAAGGGGCAAGTCAATGCTTGAAACATATGCCAATGCATGAGCTTACCGACCTGCAATTTGAAATTTCAAGGGCTCCAGAGTCATGTGCAGCGCTTGTGGGAGACCCCCAAAGGCCAATGATGGTAGGTAAAGGAGGTGATCAAATAGAGCTCTACTCACCGGTAAGTAATCCAGTGACGTTACACACTGGTTTTGTCAACTTTCTGGGTACATCCTGTCCATGGAGTGGGGATGAAAGCCAAATCATGCTATCAGTGTGGACTGCTCGTCTTAGCAACAGAGTGTAAAATAATTTCAGCCTTGCAGGAAGCTTTTTCAAAATGAAATAGAAATGAAAACTCAAATTCTACAAAAGCAAATTGTAAAAAAAAAACCAAAAACCAAAAAAACAAACAAACAAAAGGGGTAGAATAATTCTCTCTAAGCTATTAGAAAAGGGTCATTTAGTAAGGATGAGACACATGATCCATGATCTGTCATCCCAAAAATTGCACTGTCAAAGGTGGCCCTTATAAAAGGCTTAAAAATAATTGTTTAAAAACTTTTAAGATACTTAAATAGTTAAAAGTTAATCTTCTTGTCAAAGTTAAGCTTTAATTGATAAATACTCATTTAATTTTTTTATTTACTGTGCTCTTCTGGAGCTGCAGACCTGTACCTCTCAGCAGGACTTGACAGCTGTTTTATTGTCTTGTTTGACTCTCATCTTCAGCCCTATGCTGCACCTTAGCTTATGTGCCTCTGTTGCCAGTACTGCACAATTGTTTTAAATTCTGGTCTTTTTTTGTCTATGAAATTTTAGAGGTTGAGAGAAGAGCAAGATAGAGAGGATGTTAACAAAGCTGAAGTTGAATGGAAATCATAACAAAAATACCTAAGTGAATAGACAGTATTACAGACCAAAAAAGGCTGAAATTAACTGGAAGTTTTAGCTGCTGATAAATTTGACTATCTAAAAATAAACATACAGTTTTAAAAAGTACTTTTCAGCAAAAGTTAAATTATACCAAGCTCAAAAAGAATGAGAGGCTGTTTAAATCTAATAAAGTTTATATGGAAAAACTAGGCAGTGTAACTTACTGAAGAACTTATTTTCTCAGTAAATGGAATATTCTCTTTGCTGTATTTTGTTTACCCAGTGTAGGATTTGTGGAGCATTATGTGATTGCACACAGGAAGATCCAATAATAATTTTACCAAATTTTGAAGATGTGAAAATTGAGACTTTTTTTTTAATAGTAGTGATTTATATATCGATTTACATAGTTAAGAAATCATTTATGTTTGTGTGTAAACTAACTAAACCTATTCAGAGGGGGACCAGGTACGATGTGTTAATTCAGCCAGAGGCTGTTCTGAAGTTCTCACCCCAAGCACCAGTAAACATCAGAAGTAAATGTTTGTCTTCTTACAGTTAACCTGTCTTTTACCAGAGGAAATTGTCATTAAAAATAGTTTAGTAGAGTTTGGCTAAAGCCCTATTTTTAATTTGTCCTCTATTACAAACCTTTTTTACAACTATGCTGAAATTACTGGTAAGAGGAGCTGTCCTCTACTTGATTTGAATAAGTGGCACTAAGAATTTTCAGTGCACGTGATTTTTTTTTATAGGTTAGTTTTTATTAAGTTGCTTTTTTATAGGCTAGCTATTTAACTCCATCAATAACATTATTTAGTTTGAGGTTTATTAGAACTGATTTAGTTTTTATCTAGTTTGTAACATATGTACTCAAGTATGTGTACAACAGTTTGAATTATATGTATGGAATCAGTTTCATAATCTTCAGCTACTGTATTGAGACAAGAACACTGAACATATTTAGAAAATAAAAATATGTCTGTCTTTGTTCAACAGAAAAACATTCTTTTCTTTGAAGTATTTTGTGCATTATAGTTTTTGTCATTGGTCATCTTAAATATACCATGTGAACTTTTAGCTAGTTCCAGCTTGAATTCTGGGTGAGCTACAGTCAATGCATAGCAACATGAAAGCATTTCTAGAAATTGGTATGTATGAATTGGTCCCAGTGCTCACAGAATAGTGACATTTTCCCTTGGCTTATATATATTTATAAGTATTTTTTAAAAGACTTTAATAAATAAAATGTTGCTTAAAAGGTTACCTCTCGCCTTGTTAAATACTTCTGTAATCAATGGAAGTGCTCCATTAAGTGCACCTTAAATCTGAGGTTTTTAAAAGACCAAAATATATTAATTGTTGATATATTATTTTCTAGATAATGGTATTCACTATTGTGCTCCTTTCTGTTCCCACTTGATCTTTAAAGGGCCAACAGGGGACATACTAGAAGATTTATGTATTGCCCTGTTCTGTTTTGAGGAAGAGGATACTGTAAAAAAACATATTTTTAGAGGAATCTACTTGATATAATAAAATATAAAATCCTATTTATTTGTGTGGATAGTTGGGTAATAGCATATAGGTGTTTATTGCTCCAATGTAATTCATTTTACATTTTGTCAGTTACGATACTCAGAGATGAGATTTAATGGTAATTGCTTTTTGCAGAATTTCAGAACAATCCTAAGTCGAGAGGAAGAAAGCCCTGCGTGTAGATATCTTTCAGTGGGCACTGGGTAGAGCTCTCCTAAACTGTTAATTCCTTCCTTAGGGGCTTGTAAAATTATGACTATTTAGTGGGTTTTTTTATGTACAGAAGAAAGGAAGGATGAGATCTCTAAATTACCTGATAGAACTCTGCATTTATGCAGATGAGCACCTTCCTGCTTTGTGCGCTTGTTCTTAGCTAAGTTTGAATATTTGGTCCATGATTTAATTAAATTAACTTCCTGTCCTGTCACAAGGTGCAAATTCATTAAGATTAATGTGGGATCTTACTTTTCACATTGACTTTCAGTTGTTTCTATGTAAAATATTAACTACAAAATAGATTATTTTATTTGCATTATTAAATGCATTATTTGCATTGTTAAAACCCTCCAAACTGCTTTTGCAATGGATGTGTTAATATACATTACTAACTGAAGTCAGATATGGAATTTGTTAACAGATATCACCAAGTAGTAAGTTTCCTTTGGAACTTGCAAAATTTTTAAATCTAAGCTGCTAAATTAATGAATCAAAAAGATAAGGGAAAGCAAGCTGGACTCATTTAGTCCCTGTTGGACCCATATAGAATTTGGACTTACTTTAGACTTCATGAATTGTAATTTTTAATATAGTTCTTCTGATTGTCTTGATATTAGCTTGACAGGATACAGTATTTTTCAACATTCATATGGTTTGAAGAGATTAAATGTGTGACCTTGAATGTCTTCTGACCAGGTGCATTCTGCCTGGAACTACTCAGGCACATAATGCCTTTTTTGTATGGAGAAGTACAGGAAGTTCCTTTGTTAAATTGGGATGAGCTCTTCATTTACTGGTGTGGAAATCATAGGGTTGCCAGTACAGTTGACTTATGTAGAAGACTCAGTATTGGACTACAGAATTGATTCATGGTGTCACTTTGAAGCGTTTGAAGTCAGTAATGTTGAAATGGAAGCAAACATAAAAATAGGTCTAGAATAGATCAGACAGTGTATTTTTCCCATTGGTTATGGAATAGAACTGATCCTCACTGGTTTTCAGTTTGTTGAATAAGGGTTAAGTACAGCATCAGCAGTGATTCTTTTTCTGATCACAAAAAACCCCCAAATGTATATTACTGAGAAGGAAAATACGGAATTCCTTTGCTTCTGTGATACAGATTTCCTTCAGAAGGTTGTGTGGACTAGGTTAAAAAAAAAATCCTTCCCTTAGAAAAGATTTCCAGCCTCCTAAATTGCCCCTTCTAAAA
The DNA here is from genome assembly GCF_000700745.2 of Antrostomus carolinensis. Taxonomy (NCBI): domain Eukaryota; kingdom Metazoa; phylum Chordata; class Aves; order Caprimulgiformes; family Caprimulgidae; genus Antrostomus; species Antrostomus carolinensis. Next base: position 36,151 of record NW_010294655.1, read on the forward strand.
ATAAAATAAGCCAAAGCAAACAAACTATACCACTGAATTGACAGCAAATACTGACATGAAATAGATCTCCTTTTAAAGGAAATAATGATGCTGAAAGTTTCCATGCAACGTATACTTGTAAATGCTTGTGGTCTTTTGATTAAAATATCTTTAAGAAAAATAAATTAGCAATATAGCTACTGAAGACAAATATTTATGTGAGAGCTAAAGTGGAAGATGGATGGCAGATTGAGCAAATAGTTTTACAGATGCTGCGAAGAAGGCTGCAAGCATTTTTTCTTTGCTGTCAGGTGATATGGAAAACATACTGATCTATACTGAGCCTCATCCTTCTAAAATGTATATCTGTTCATTATAGGAGCCCCAAGTGTTTGATTTAATATGAATTAAGATTACACAGGTGGCCTTAATTCTGGCATTTCCTAACTTTGATTTGGCTTGATTTTCATATATGTAGTTGTCTATTAATCAGGCTTTTTGTTGTGGGTATAATTTCCTTTGATAAAAGGGGGCAGGGGGTGGACGAAAAAAATCTGCATCATATTAGTAGTTCTTCTCTATATAGAAATCATAGGATCATAGTAAAATTCATGTTGGGAAGAGCTTTATCCAGTCTGATCTTGAAAGTCTTCAAGGATGGGAGTCTGCACCTCCCATGAGCAGCCTGCTCTGCTGCTTAATTTCTTTTCAGTCCACTGAGTATTATGTTCTAACTTGTTAATAATACCTGAATGAGGCTGTGGCTGGCAGTTCTGGGAGATGTGAAATACATTTGCCCATGAGAGGTTAAGGAAAGCTTCCTTAATTTTCTTTTATCTTCACAACTTGGAAGGAGACTTGCTCTTTTCTTATCCCCTGTTCTCCAGTCCTCAAAATTCCTTTTGCCTCTCCTTCTCCAACCTTCTCTGATCCTGGTTTTTACTTTCCTCTGCTTTTCAACTTACTCTTACTTCCCAATGCCAGTTGAAACCCTAGATCTAGAATTTTTCACCTCTCTTTTTCTAAGGAGGTATTCAGCTTTACTGTTAGGACATCCATCTGTTTGTTTTGGTACTGAATATGGTTACTGCCAGCTTCTGAGTGTAGAACTTGTTCAGGAAGATCTAGGTGTAGGTGAAGAGACTTACTGTTAGTCTGGGTAAAAGAATGACACCCCTGCTTAGGAGTTCCAGTTGGCTGAAAAATTCTGTAGAACACTGCAGTGCTGCATTGCATATTTTTCCTTTTAAGACTGGTACAATATCTACTCAAGTGTTACCTGTTAATTGTAGCCAGAGTATCATCAGCATGAGTCTCCTAAGGATTCTGCTTGACAAGTGGCGTTGAATGCCCAAGGAAACTTTAATTGATGATTGGAACTTGATAATTTGAAATTGAATAGTTGGGTGTAGATTATTTTTTGTTTTTCTTCCTCCTTCTGGATCCCAATCCAGAAATGATATTTATATGAATAGCTTAATATTCTTTGGAATTATTTGCTTGGATAATTTATGTAGGATATTTTTATTGCAGGTAAGTTTTTATTCAGGAAAGATTAATAAGCTAAAGGCCTTATGCAACAGCAGTGATCATTTTTGGAGTGTGTGATGGACAATGTATTGGTTTTGTTTATTAATTTCATTTTATTTTATGTACGCTGCATGCTGTGTCCCATCAAAAGTGTGCGATTGGGCATGAAGTCAGGATGCCTTGCCTTGGATACTGTAGAGAGGGGAATCTAGGGCAAGCCTAGGCTGAGAGGGGAAACCTGCTCTTTCTTTTAGTGACTGAACATGGTGTATCAAGGAAGGGAGGAAAGATCCAAGGTGAGACAGCTCAGTGTTGTGAGACAGTAGAGAGTTTGCATCAGGAATGAATGCTGAAAGATCTCTGGTCTTCAGGGAGCAAATCTCCGTCCTAAGTGTAGGAAATAAGGACACTTTTCTGGTGATCCAGAAGGAGTGAATAGTAATTTGTTTCAACCAGGAAGCCACTAAAGATTGCTGAACTGAGAAGAAGTCTGGGAGAAAGAATCTGTCCTGGGGTAGATTTCTTAATGAGGCTTCTATTTATTGTCTTGCTCAGAATATCAGAATTTTCTCTTTACGTGGTAAGCTGCTTCTTGTGGTTTTTTGGGTTTTTTTTAATCATACATGCTTTTGGGAAAGGCCTTTTGATAATGGCATCTTTGGAATGAGTTGCTGAATCATTTCTTAGTGGACAAGTGCCCACCTCTAAAAAACCAGCATTTTTAGCACTTCTGTGAGTACCGGCAGATAATCTAAGCAACGGATGAGTTCTGAGATGTTTATTACTTTATTGTTTCCAGAGAAGTTTTCTTCAGGTCCTGTCTGAGGCAAGAGAGCATTTTGGGAAGATTTATGACAGCACAATTGGTACAATATGCATGGTAGCAAATTCGTTTTGTTGATCAGCCTGTCACTTTGTTTTGCGCATGTTAGTTTGCACACTCCTAAGAATTATAATCTGACTTTAATATACTATTTTTAGTAGTTGTTTCTGTTTGTGTGTCCTGCAGGAGAATGACTCAGGAACATTGGATACAGTTGGTGCAGTTGTTGTTGACCAAGAAGGAAATGTTGCTGCTGCTGTCTCCAGTGGAGGTTTAGCACTAAAGCATCCTGGAAGAGTTGGTCAGGTGATTATGTGTTTTCAGTTGGGAATGACTGTTTGGCAAGTGTGACACTAAGCAAGAGTGGTGATAGCAAACTGATGTTCCCTTTTCCTTCCCATTAAACTCTGAAGGCATTATCACTGCATTGGAATGCAAGTTTTGTTTTTAGTGTCCTCCATCACTGTTACAAAACATTGATAGGTAAGAAGTAGTTGTACAGTTAGTTACCTTTTGCCAAAGCAAATAATAACTTAATTTATTGGGCTTAAATACCTTCTTAATACCACAAATAGTCTTTTAAATGCTTTAAATGTTTTTAAATAAGATTTTAATAAATTTTTAAGGAAGTTGTCCTAATAATTTAATGTTTAAATGATCTTGTGAATTGGTAGAAGTGACAAAGGTATTAAAAGAACACATCTGCTATAGGCATTCCTTATCATTAGTAGGCAAGGGGATTTTGAGGTATGTCAGAAATGTCATACTCTGTTACTGTACAGCTTTATTTTTGGTTGGCTGTTGCCACTGTCCTAAAAGCAGTTCTCTCTTGCAATATATTTAAGATTTTCTCTTGGAATAGCAGAATGAAAGGGACTTTATATAAATAGAGAACAGCTGGAATTATTTTGTCTTTTGGTGTCTGTACCCTCATTTGCTGTAAAGTTAGGTTAGAATACCATACATCCATGATAATCACTCAGTTTGGAACAATAGTAACGGAGATGTAGCTGAATGGAATGGAATTACAATTTTGACTGTTATGATCTTCTTATTTATCTTTATTTATTGAATACAAATTAATGCTTGTATTTTTGTTGTGTTTCTTTTTTTGTTGGTTTAAGTTGTTTTGGTGGTCTATTTTTTTCTTTTCTTTCTTTCCCTTTTTTTTTTTTTAAGGGAATGGAACAAACCAAAAACCTTGGATACTTAAATTTATGAAAAATACTCTTCTTTCCTTAGGCAGCTCTTTATGGTTGTGGCTGCTGGGCTGAAAATACAGGAGCTCATACCCCTTACTCCACTGCTGTGAGTACTTCAGGTATTTGTTACTTTTATAAATATTTCTAGTAGTTACTGCCTTTCTCTGGAATTTTTTTATGAGTCTCAAATAAAGTATTTATATTAATGATGAGTTAAAATATTAACATTATTTCCGGACTACATTCTACATGTGTATTGTTTAGTTACATATAAATATACACATGCACACATATGTGTGTATATATATCTGTATGTCAGTATTGTCTTGAAATCCATGAATTAATCTCCATTGGTTGCTTATATTGATAATTTAACTTTAAAAACCGAATTAACAACCATGTGAACTTTCATCCCGTTTAGAAGGTTTTGTATTGCACTGAGAGGATGTACTCTGTCTGTTATTTAGGAAGGGACCTGTCCTCCTGTAGAGAAGTGCTTTTATAAGCCTGATATTGTGTTAAACACAGAATGCTTCTGTGACTGGAAGCCTTCTTAAAGGACTAAGATATTTAGAGGCTCCTTTAACATAAGAGGGTCCCTTGGATACAAAAGTGCTACAAATAGCATTCTTCCCCTCTGAAATATTAAAATACTATTTTAAATGAATATTTAAGTGAATTTGTCCTTCATTTCCATTTTCCTCTCAAAAGGAAGGGGAAAAGACAAAACCAAATGACTAGAATAAGTGTTTTGGAAAACATTTATTCAGAAGTTGTGAAAGTAATATAACAGTTAGGCTAGCTTATCTTCTCTTCTTTGGAAGTCTCAGGATCCTGAATACACAAAAGTATCTTGTTTGTTTGATGCCTCAGACCTCTGTCACACAGAGCTTTTCTATCAGTTGGAATACTGAGCACTGGAGATACCAATTTTAGAAACAAGTTTGTCAATGGACTGAAGAAACAGTAAAAATTAGAAATAAAAAAACCTCCCAAAACCCCAAAAGATAACTAGGAAAATAGCTTGTACTGGAGTGTAATATTTGAGGGTGTAAGCCAGGATGGTTTTAACTTGTCAGGAGCAGATACTGCAAAGATAATTGGACTGTTACACAGTACCACATTACTATTGTAGAACACAAAACTTTTAAGTTGAAGTTATATGAGAGTTGCTTTTACCTTGCCACTCCCACATAAAAGCAGTTGAGAGGACTGCATTTCATCTGGTTGGGTTTGGGGTTTTTTTCCTAGTTATATTAACAGTCTGAAACAGAAAAACTACTTACAACACTTTCTCGTAAATGCTTGTATCAGGATGCAAAATTTATGATTTGGACCACTACTTAATGGTCAGAGTTATCAGTGTTCAGTATAGGGAGAGATGAAAAAAATCTGCAGAGTTCAGATGTAGGTAATGTAAACTATATCCCAAGAGTACTGCAGAGTTAGTCCTGTTGTAGAAATAGTGGGGGGAGCAAGGTGACAGGGTGTAGAACTAAAATTTCACAGAGATTGAAGAGCATCAGACACATCCTGTGTTGCTTTTGAAGTCATATGCATTTCTAATTTCCTCTGTGTTTAAATCTGTCTCGCACTGTTGAAAATTTGTGTAGATGTTCACCCTTAAGTTCAATGTTAGTAATAGCAAATATCCTTTTTAGTACTTATGTAAAGGAAAGATCTACTGAATGCAGAAGTGTTGGAAGATCTCTCTACTCAAGGAACACCCTATTGGTTTTAGATTAATAAATGCTTACCTATGTAAGCAAATATATTTAAATATTGCAGTACTGGGGACCATAATAATTGGTGAGTCCAATAAGTCCAATATTAGAGATTGTTTGTGGAAAAGCTGAGAAGGACACCGTTATTTAATTTTTTAAAACTGTTCTTTACAAAGAACTGTCAGCTGGATTTGAAGTCTGTGCAAGTACCAAAAAGCACTTAAAGGAGATGTCTGGGTTTAATGGTGGCCTTAAATAGAAGCCTTCTTTCTTTTTGCTGGTACCGATTTCATGTAGTGGTAAATAGTTCCATGTTATTCTATTTATAGCTATCACATATATATATGTGTGTGTGTGTATGTATGTGTGTATATATATATTTCTTTGGTTCAAATCTTCTAGCTTCTGTGTGATTACATTAATACCAATCCCAGTTAATTGAAATAGACTGCTGGAAGTCTATGAAGCATGGCCATCTGTTTATTCAGTGATTTGAAATTCAGACTAGCGGTGTTTAATTAAACTCTTGTTTCTGGTTTTTCTTTAAAGTGTGTGTGTATGTGTGTGTGAAAGAAAGAGGGAAATAGAAATGTTTACAGGAAGTGAGAACTCTTCTGTAATCATTACCATTCTTTTTTCCATTTTCAGAAGCTCATAATGTTTTATTTTATAATGTAATTTATGTTTAGTGCAGTTTTAAAATATATTGATGCCTGACCCTTGTTTATAATATGAGCATCCAACAATGTGAACCATGAAGTTAATTAAGACAGAGAGGGATGGAAGAATTAAATTATAGGAAAGGCTGAAAGAATGAAACTTACAGCTTGGCTGGATCACAACAGGAGAGGGGAATAGGGACGTAAACATCTGCAAATATTCAAAAGGTGAAATTACCAAGGCTAAGCAAGAAAGTAGTATGTTAGCATACATCGTTGTTGGATGAAATCTTTAGAAAAAAAGGTACTGCCTAAACTCTAGAATATGCCTTGATTTGAAAAGCTCTAAGATTGATAGTGCTTCCTAAGAGAACATAAGTATTGTCACTTGGTGTACCTAAAATCAAACTAGCCTGTATTTGTTATAGTGACTATACACACCACGTGTAGGTTTCTATATTAGTTTTCTGTGGACATACATTTAAGAAAAACAGCAACAAATGAAATTTGCATGTTATGTATGAATAAAAACTGTGTGTGCATGCACATTCATTTCTTGTTTTATTTTACATACAGATATATACCGTTGTATGTAAAGGCATTTAAAATACGTACATAAAATAACTGGAATTTACAATCAGTTTAGATTTCTGTGGTTTTCACAAAATAACATTTTATTGTTTTAATTTCACATGTCTTTTCATTTTAATTTGTCTTTAAGTAGTAAATTTGGCACAAATTTATCCTAACATTTTCTACAGGGAATTTTTTTCTGCTGTATGAGTGGGGGGAAAAAGAAGAAAATTAAGCTTTGGTCACTGTGTGTATTGAGTACTGTACATGTAGACTTTTAATATTTATTGTTAAATGACTTCACAGAGTAGCTAATTCATCAAATTGCATTTGGAATTTAAAAAAAAAATCAGATTAAGAGAAAAGTTTAACTATGATTCCCTTAAAGCTTTATCAAAAGTGTGCTCTAAATTATTTAGTATTAATATATGTTAAACTAGATAATGTCACCTAAGGATTATTTGGGAAAGAAAAGGTTTCCAATTTGTGCTGATTTAGACTTTTTAACTTTTTTTAGTGAGTGCTGGGGTAGAGATTCAAGCTGTTATATCAGGCTCCATATTCAGTCTTGAAAAAGTATGTTCTTTGGCATTCGTTTCCTACAAGCAATTTTTAAAGGCCAAGTTTTGTAACCTATTTTAATTCCATACTTATGAAATTGCTTGTGTCCTTGGATTTTGGAGGCTATGATAAACAAGAAATTGAACAGGTTGGGGAAAACCTCTGGTATAAGGAAAGGAGAGTCTGGAATCAGAATTCTAAGTATACGGTATACAAACTCTTGCACACTGATATCCATGAGTAATTGGCAGGAACATAAGAATGGATGTGTTGGGTCAAACCAGAGCTCCAGATAGTTTGGTGTCCTGTTTCAGACAGAGGATGTTTGCAAGTCTCCAGGAAAAGGACAGGACTGGGAAAAGCACCTCCACTATGTTATCCCAGCTTCTAGCAATTTATGATATTGGAACTTCATAAACGGGAGATATCTCTTTGTTTTTAATACATCAAGGTGACTTTCTCAAGATTTCTCATTTATTTTTGTACTTAGAGGCCTAGTTAATTAAATTTTGCTGGGAATGTTTTTCAAATTCTGTGATGATTTGCCTTTGTAGCAGCTTTCTTGGAAAAAGTGTTAGTTTAAATACCACAGTTAATAACGCAGTAGGTTTTATAATTGAATTTTTATTAATTTTGTTCTAAAATTCTTCTATTGAAGATTCAATTTGAGATATATCATTCAATACTTTCCTCATAAAAAACCAAACAACCAAACAAAAAAAAAAGGCGTTACCATAAAAGTACTTTGTTAAAAGTATTTCCAAATTCATGTAGCTTGCTTTCAGTGGTCATGTATTATTTGAGGACATGCTTTTAAATCTTGATCATCTGTTGGCCCTGTGGATGCTGGCAGGCTTCCTGCTTTTGCTTGTTCAAGGACGATCTAGTATTAGTACTTATGCCTTTAGCAAGTTGTTTCTCAACTATTTTTGGCCATTTTTATCCTGATTTTATATTGAATGTGGCAAAGGTGGTGGTTCTGAACTTGTTCAGGCATGAGTTCAACTTTTTGAACCGTATTTTCTTACCTCTAACAGTCTCTTGGCCTTGTTGTTTAGCCATACTGTCTTGGGTTTTATTTTTTTTGGCTTTTCAAAAGTTACTTCATGGTTTATAAAATACAGGATATTGTAAAACTCATATTTTATGGATATAGTTTAACAGAGGGTGGGACAACTGAAATCAAAAGATGAAGACTTTCTAAAGACAGGATGGAGGAGACAGTGGAACTTAGGAGTGACTGAATATGAAGGGCCTTAAATTCAAGGTTTATTCTGTAACTCTCAGTTTAAAATTGAGTTTCTGTGTAAACAAGTAAAATCTTTCTGGTTTGTTTTTTTAAAAAATATCAATTTTTGGAGAGATTTCAATGTATGAACTCTGACTTCCTTTTTTTAAAAAAAAAATGTTGTGAGTCTTTATTGGCAGCTGAAGGATAAACATTTCAGGAATCCTGAAAGTGTCTCAAAATCAGTATTATAATTCAAGAAATGCAGGGAATGTTGCAGTTGCAGGCATAGCCAAGATACCCGGGCAGACTTAAGTCTTATATCTATATTGTATCTAACAACATAATCCAAGCACCATTCATTCCATGCAAGAGTGGTGGTAGGTACTGAGTGCAAGCTTGTTAAATGAGATGAGCATTACCAGTGGGCTTTATGTAGCATAAATGTAAGTAACAGCTAAACTGGTTTTTGGATCAACATAATAGAAGCCAAATCTCTGGTTTTTAAAAGCTCGTACATGCATGTTTACACACATTTGCGTGTGCACACAGACACATACAAAACAGCCTCCCCTTTAAGTGCCCCCACCACCTCCTGAAAAAAACAGGCCAGAACCACACTCCTAAGGCCACTTGGAACTCTTTAGTGAATGTTTTTTTTGTTGGTATATGGACATAAACACTGGAAGATGGATATTATTTGGAGCAAAAACATTTGTGAACAAAACCCGACCACAGGAGAAACAATAGCCCATTTTTTGGCTGTACCTTAAGAATACATTTCTTATTTTTTCCTGAACATAATAGGAATCAAAGACTTTGTGTATATTCTTCTCATTCAAACCAATATCAAGTGTGACGTTGGATCTCCTCCCCAGTTGGAATATCCATGACAATGGTGAATATTCGTCTACTAGCTGTGCCAAAAGTAATACTACTGGGATAAGAGGCAGGCCATGTTTTTCCTGGAAGTTGAAAAATAATAATTCCCTGGATATACAGAACCTTAAATATAAAATATAAAGATAAATATAAAATTTACAGTAACAGCTAATGCAAGAGGCTTTGAAAATGCAACTGTAAGTAGAGTTTTTGAGTGGAAATGTAGACACTGAGAATAATGTGTTACATTCCTTTTTACATCTTTACAACAGTAGGTAGTAGAAAGTATACTTGCCTATTCTTCATGCGTGGGTGGTGTGCTTTGTGTGCACGTATCAGCCATTGAAACCAGAGAATTTTTTAGTAATGCATTTCTGAAGATAGACAGAAGGTCTTGCATTATTTACAAAAAGCAGAAATTCTGAACCACAAAGCTGCAAAGTCTCCAGCTTTTGCTAGAATCCACCTGAGCAAAATATTTGATACAAGAAAGGAACAGTGATGTGATGTCCTGGAGGGAATTTAAATGAGAACTAGTTATGGTTTGTAATCCTAAAGGAAAAGAAGTAGAATCTTTAAATATATTGAGTTCTTTCTGAAAAATTAAGCACATTAAGCAATATAATTGAGCTTGAGGACTCAGCCGAAAGTTGTGTTTTGTTGAGAAAATAGCAGGGATATCAGATTTATGAACCTAAAAGGAGGTGTAGTTGAGGATTCAGTCTGGGATAAGTCTTTCAATGAGTTCTCGCTCTTCTTGCCTGCCCAGAGTCTGTTCCTGACTGCTTGAAAATCAGGTACAGATAACAACAATGTTTTAGGATTGCGTACAGAGACTGCACGTGTTCTGTGTAAATAAGCAGAATGTGCCCGACTCCCGTACCAATTTCTCACATTAGTGCATTCACTAAGATCCTAAAGGACTGACTGTTAAGGTCTCTGGTCAAAAGCAGTGGCCTCTGTTCTCATACAGGCATTTTAGGGATTACATCCAAATACTTTAAAAGCTGTTGGATACACATACATATATATGATGCATCATTCAATGAAGTGAAAAATGGCACATTTTGTACGGTGAAGAATCACAAAATTGTTAAGCTTGGAAGGAATATCTGGAGATCATCTAGTCCAGCCCCCTGCTCAAGGAGGGTTCTCTTGGTTTTGAAATAGTTATCATTAAGGAAATAAGTATATTCACTCTTCCACCCCCTGCCTTTTCCTACTCATACTTCTACTTTTTGTTCATATCTGTCCTTCTTTCCAGTCCAATGTGTGCCTCATGGGTGCTTTTGCTGGCAAAATGGAACAGGTAATGTGGAATAGGAAATGACAACTGTGGAGAGATGGCTTGTGCTTGTTCAATTGGTTGTTGATCTGTGCCCTCAGCCAGCATTTCTGTCTCTCCTTATGGAAGCCACTGAACAGTAGGTTGTTACTTGAAGACTCATTTTCAACAGAAACCACAGTGATGTGCAAATCTGTGGATTTTTCAAGGAAGCTTTAATGCCAATAAATTGACTTGTGATGTAGGACTCGGGCCTTGTGGTCCCCATGTGTTAAGGGCAGTAGTGACTGCACTGGAATCCAGTGACTGTCAATACCTGGGCAGGTGCCACTTGTCTGTCTGGCCTGTGTACTTCTGAAACAGTGCTCTAAATGTCCACAGGAATTTCACGTACAAATCTTGTGTCCTATATAGATTGTTTGAGACAGATATTATGATACAGTTAATCTCTTTCTAGAAGTATGTATTATCTCTCAAAATCAGTCTGGTGCTGTAAGGTTTGGGGAATAATAGGTAATTTAATGCATCACAGATGAAGCAGCTGCATATGGAGAAGAGTTATGTCATTGTTAGAATGAACCAGAGGATAGAAGAAGAAAGAGGTCTATCTCCAGACAGATAAGTATTTACCTCTGAAGTGAATGCTTCTGTCAAGAGTTCAGGCTTTGTGTCCAGATGCTGTTTGGAGTCTTCAGTGCTGTAGCATGTGGTGTCTTGAACTAACTTACTACCACCACCACAAGACTGTGTGAAGAGAGAGGAAGCAGGAGGCAGAGATGATTTGTGGGAATGGTAGCGTTAAGAAGCAGTCAATTAAACACAGTACCGCAGTGTTCAGAGCAAGCTGAGGGTTTTATCCACAAAATAGAATGGTTGTTTGAATTGCTTTCAGAAAAGTTATTTTGAAGCAGAACTGGATGGATGCAGCAGTCAAAGAGTGCTTATTGCCTCCTGAAATTTTAATGGGACTTAATGTAATAATACATTGGAAGTGTGAAGTTGCGCGGGCTTTTTAGAAGTGGTAGTCTTCTACAGAAAGCCCACTGCTCAGAGAGCGATGTGTTCATCACCTGGGGCAGCAGCCAGCCATGCAGCACCATCTCCTCTGAACACTTAGTCCTGATCCTGTTTGCCATACCTTGCCCAAATGGCTTGAAATAGATGCAAGAATATAAAGTGAAATGGAAGCTGCAGCAAACTGAACTCTGTTTTTATGTCTTAAATATTTCTCTGTGATTGGGAGAAAATAATTATATACATTTAGCTAGCTACTCTTTTATTTCCTTTCCTGTAAATTTTATATGATGAAAGTGATGTAGTTTGGAAAGGTGTACTGTTTTTATAGACATCAATAGTGACAAAGCTAATCAAAGCCTAGGCAAAAGTAGGTTGCTTTTTCCTTTTCAGTTTAACTGAAATTAATCTTTCAAAATATATTAAATGTAAAGAAGAATGTAAAATGTACATCCACTTTAATGGAAGTACATTTTTTCTTCATTCTAACCTCTCTTGGAGGTACATCTGAAATTCTTCTTGTTTGTGATAGTTGAAACAAATAAGGTTTTTTAATAGTTATCTGGCATATTCAACTATTTGGAAGTGAAGGATTCATATATTTGACATATTTTAACTATTTAGTCTTTTTTTTTTTCCTATCTGTAAAATTGTATGAAAGCTGGTTGAATTGTTCTCCAGAGTGCTTTTAGTTTATTTTGCTCATATTAAAAACTTAAAGGTATAGAAAGTTAGGTTCCCACCTTTCCATAGAAAAGATACCGCAGACACAGTTTGTCTGGACATTGAATTTGTCTTTTGTTATCTTTGAAACCTACACAAATTTACTGAAGTTACCATCTTTTGGCAATTTCCATTGCATATTCTTAGTAGGTGTTTGTTAGTTTGGAAGTTAAATCATCTAAGAATTTTCTCTCTGCAACAAGAATGTACTCCATTGATCCTTCTAGGATCAATGCTTTAGGAACTGGACAGGACTTTGTTTGCAGGTGTTCTTCCTGGCAGCAGGTCAGTAAGTTAGAAATTTCCCTTGCTAGTATGAAATCAAGATGCAGCAACTGATAGGAGTACAAAAATCTAAAATTATGCAACTTTAATTTCGTACTGTAGTGCATTGTGCTAGACTGTAGCATTTTATGTCTTTTCAGAATTAGACTTTAATTTTTTATTTTAATGTGTTACTAACTGTATCAGCATCTTACTAGCCAAATATTTTTATTGCATTTTATTTTGTTTTTTATAATCATTGGCTTTCAAGTTTTTAGACAGCTTTTTAGAGATGCTGGTAATGACAACCAGAGCTTACTAAAATACAAGTTTCGCTGTGTTTCCATTAGACATAAGTAGAAGTTATTCAGGAAATAAAGCAGAAATAGTAGGTTTTTAACTTGTTAACTAACACTTCTTTTCTAGGCACTAGTATTTAACTGAAAATAATTACATCAAAGTTAAAACAACTTAGGGTCGTGTTCAGACTGCTGTATGCGATAGATAACAAAATACGGCTAACCTGTAACTTCTGTCTTTAGCTTCTGGAAAGAGAAGAGTCATACTTTGGCAGTGAAGTAAACTAGATTAATTTTTCCATTCTCAAATGAATGTGAGTAATGCAGGTTTCCATTTTGTACTCCTTTAAAACAAGTTTCACCACTTTGTGTTGAGATACTGTACATTTCCATAGCTAGACAGGCTCCAGCAGCTTGTCAAAGCTCCATAAGCTCTCTGCTTATGGCTTGCAGAAAGCAAGCTAGATTTTCATTTCTCCTTCCATTCAACCCGACTCTCTTTCATGTCTGAAAATTGAAAACGCGTGTTTTTCAGTGTGGTGCATGGACTTGTGTGTGCCCTCTGGCACACCTGTTTCCAATTTCCTGACTTGAAAGCATCTCCCATCAAAAGAAGCAGAAAAACAATTTCTTTCTGACACGCTGCTCGGAGGCCCTTGGTTTGCAGAAGGCCTTCCTTTCGTTTGCCATCTTGGTTCCATTGGTAGAACATTATATAAGATGCAGAGCACGCATCGTATGGGATGTTCAGCTTATACTGTGCTGGGTTCTTTCCCCTCTTGTTGTGGTTATTTCAAGCATTAGAAATCTACTTGAGAAGTCACTATGCTGAGGAAAAACAGTAATTTAATCCATAGTTTCTTGCATGATGCTCAAATTTAGGAGCAAAATCTATAGCAAGTTAAGGTTGTATACCCTATGAATTACGTAGAGTATTAGTTACTGTTTGATACAGAAGGTTAGATTAAAATTTAAATTTTAGAGCTCAGCTTTCTTACCTTTCCTTCAAAATAGTATTCAGTGTAAAATAATTCAATATAATAGCTGAAAATTAAAGAAGGTAATGAACAAACAAACAAACAAAAAAACAAACCCACAAAAAACCCTAGTAACTTGGTTGTTGTGAAATTTACGCACAGGCTTACTAGGAAATTACTCCAGAATAGAGCTATTAACTATTTAAGATCACTTAGGAAGGCAAAATACAAAATGTTAAGCTCTAACTTAAAGGTTACTCTTGGTTTGTTTTCTCAGTTGAGGAACTGACACTTTCACAAACAGAATCTGGGTTGTCCCCATAGCTCCCATGCTGCAGTATGTACCTAGCGGTGGTGTGCTAGTGAATTCCACTGTTTTCATTTCCTGACAAACTGAACAGAACAAAACATTCAAAAAGGCTTAGAGCTTAAAAATCATTATATGCATACAGCTAAACAGTCATCTTTAGATGGGTCAGTGAAGAGTACAGTTCACACTATGCCTGCTAAGGTATGCAACCCTGATACATTTCTTGTCTTGTGCTTATAACATACAGGTACCAGAGTTGGTTTCTAGAGTATCTGCCCACTACTGGAATTGCGAATGACAGTGGAAAAATTATTTTCATTTCTTAGCATAGTAACAACTTTCCATGATCAGTTCCTGTCTCTCATTGCTCTGCAAAAAGACATGTGTCTCACTTGTTGTACAGCACTGCACAACATAACAGGTACTTCTGGTTTGCCTGATCTGTTTTACTAATCAGCAACATTTTGTGCACGGGGCGTGGAGTGCAGGAATCTTGCAGTGCTCAAAGCTCAAAAAAAAGGTCTGCTTGGGGCTTTGTGCTTTTCAGTGCTATTTTGGGCTGAATTAGTAACTTGAGAGGACTACTGATAACTGTTAAGTTATAAAAGAATAACAGAAGAAACAGAGACTATGTAAAAAAAACCCAAACCTTGTAGATTCCCAGATTATTTTTGTGAGGATCTTGTATGAATCAATGAGGAGTGTCTGAATAGGAAAAGTGGTATTATTCTCATAAATTACACACTTAAATACCCACAAAAAAGGGAAGTCATATTTTACTGTTGGCCAGTTTTGCACTTTGAAAGAAAAATTGCCTTAGAAGCTGTGCTATGGCATGATCCGAGGTGATAGGTGTCTCTGAAAATCAGTTCTGTTGCTTTCTGTATGATCGTCAGGGTTTTCTATATGATCACCAAGTGGTTTTCAGACAGGATGAAAAAAATTCTGGTTGAAGACAGATCATTGTTGTTTGAGGTTTTTTGGGGAGTTTTTGTGAGTTTTGTTAGTTTGGCGTTTTTTTTTTTGAGGAGGGTAAAGTGTTAGATTCTGGTTCTTGCCAAATCTGTTGGTTTGAGTGCACAATAAATATGTTATGACTTAGGAGCCTTATCATTCTTTGCTTCTGTTGTCACAGGAACCTGTTGCTGTCACATGCCTCTGGAGCCTTTAGGAATCTGGTTTTTTGTTTAAACCTATTTTCCTTAAACCAGGAGGCTAGAAACTTGTATCAAAATACTAATCTTTATCTGTCTTTATTTATCAAAATAGAATATCCTTTTCCTGTAGAAACATTGCTCACCTTGCCAGTAGTGATCCCAGAAGAGAGCAACTAATTGTGCTTATCCTTGCAAACATGGACAGCAGTAGTTCCAACAGTAGTATTTTTGTTAGTGGATGGGTTACAAGTAGGCAACATGGTATTTGCACAATATTACTGTGTTAGGAAAATTATTTGTTTATTATATGAAACAATTATTTCTATGAGAAGCACTAATTTAACCCAGTAACTTTTTCCAGATAGTCATCTCCCTTTGAGTCACTCTTGTGTGACAGCTTATGGAAGCTTTGATCTGTCATTGCAAAATGTCTCCGGGATACAATAAGCTTCAGGTTACTGAAGAAATCATCTTAACTGGGAAAAGATAATAAAATGATTTAAACTCTGCTTACAGGAAAGTTACTAAAACAAATGTAGTTGAAACTTTAATATAGAATTGAAAGATTCTTATTGGGAGTCTCCATTGGTTTAGTTTCAACATTATTCAGTGAAAACTCACAAAGTATAGTAACAGATACAGTTAAACATAGAATAATGTGAGATAGTTAAGCAAATGAACCAGATTTACATTTTCATCAGCTTATGTGCATGATTTGGAGATGTGTTAAAGTAGTTTTGACTGTAGTTGCTGTCTTGAGTCATGTTAATACAACTTTTTTGGAAGTTGGCTAATGCTGATGCTTAGATTACAAGTAAATGGAACTATACATTTGAACCCAGAACTTTTTATTGTAGGTTATAAATCAAGTTTCTATTACTGTAATTCTTTATACATTTATTTTGTGACTAGCCATAGTATTATCTACAGTGGTTTCCCAGTTTGAGACTATGACTATAGAGACTTACAGGTTTGCTAAACCTGCAAGGTAGTTCATCCTCTAGTATTTGGTTCTAACTTGAAATAATAGGAAGGTCAATTCTATTGGAATAATTAGGGTAATTCTTTTTTTCCAGCCTTTATCTGGTCAAAATATGTGAAACACTGCTTAGTTGTTTTTCTTGTTCGAAAATAGATGTTCCTACATCAAAAACAGCAGTAACAATTTTTTCTTTTTGAAATTGAGGGATTATTTTCATTAGTTATCTGTCCCTGCAGATTGCTGGCATGTGATGTGTTGAAAGATTTTTACATACACTGCCAGCACCAGTCTCTAAGTTTGCTGCCTTATAGGTTGACATACATATGACAAAAAGAAATGACTTTGTCTATGGGGATGTAGAGATGTGTGATGTGTTAGTAGAATTGCAAGGCTGCTTTCCTTGTGGTTGATCCTGGATCACATCAGTGGGCTGCAGCTGTTGTTAACCCATATTTGGTTTTTTCTCTGTGTTTTTTTTTTTTTTTTTTTGAGCAGACTTGATGTTATGGGAACTCTTCAATAAAGTCATTCTCTTGGGGGAAAATAACATTATACATCATACTAAAAAATTACTATTGTCTTTTTTATGCCAATTTAGGAATTACTTAAAAGTTGTGAAGTAGTAACATCTGGTTTTATTACTAGATGCATAGGAAATGCATAAGCTGACTGTGATTTTTATGTCTCATTTGCTTGATGCACATTCTAAGTCCCATGCTTCTTGCCTCACATAGAGTATAAGTGTTATATTTAAAAATGTTTAACAGGTTCTTTTCAAGAAAAAGTCAACTTGCTAAGTTTTTACTGGAGCATATGTTTATATTCTTTTATTTTTTACAACAAAACCTCCTAATGATTAAATTTCTTAGTTTAAAGAAAAATCATAGTCATGTTGTGATCTATGGGTAAATGCATCTTGCAGTTTTTGCATATTCTTCATACATTACTTTGTCTTGAATAAATATTAGATAACTCTCAATTCTGTTATGGGCAAAAGCTTTCAAGAATGGAATTAATGAGGCAGTGAACAGCTGTTGAGGACACTGTATTGTGTGAGCCTCTTGAAGAAAATCTCCTAACCAAGACACTTTTCTCAATAACTTGAGAGCTTGACCGTCTCAGTGAAAACACTTTTCTTGTGCACTCAAGAACTGCCTCCCTTTGCTGTGTAATTGTTGTAGAATTTCAGCTCTCTCATTTTCCTCTACATTTGTAACTTGTTTTTTACTCAGTGTTTGCTATACAAAGAATTTTTCTTCTTTCTGTAGTGCCAATTATATGTAGATTCAATTCCAAAGTACCCTGCTTCAAACAATTGCATTTCTCTGAACTGCATTAATCAGGAAATACTGCCCATTAGAAGGAGTACATAACTGAAGACTAATGTGTAATTTTAATGATTGAAGATACCAAAATTTTAGGATATGTGTACACAATTTTCCTGCAGTCTGGTTCCTGGGCTTATTCTCTGAGATCTGAAGTGTATACAGTTCTCTATAGGGATCTTTTGTTGGCTTTGTTTTTTTTTTTTTTTAATCTTGGAAATGAGGGATGAGGGGTCTTTTTTTTTTTTTTTCCCTTCCATGTTAGCAGTCTTTGAAGAACAGTGTTTGTAAACTTATTTTGCCTTGAAAGGAAAAGATGTAATTGTGTGACAAGATACCTGAAAGAGGGATTCTTGGAGCAGGTTGCCACGTTAATTAGAGCTCAAAAGCAGTGACAAGAACAAGAAACCAGTCTGTGAGTAGCTCCAAGACACAGCGCTAGACCTACCGATGTGAGTTCATGTGATGTTTTGCCCAAACCAGTCAGTGCTCCAAACTCAGCATATTGGGAAACACAGCGATGAGATGCTCAGCAGGCTGCACTGGAGCCGGTTTGGGTTGGGTTTGTTTATTAGTTCTTTCTTTGTGCCAGATCTAGGCTGGCTTCAGCCAGAGTCGCTCAGTTTTCTCTGTTCTGGTCTTGTTAGTGCTTCCAGTAAAGTGAATGTTACCCGTGGAGACTGAGCTGCCTTTGTCTGAAGCCTGCTTAGGTCTGATGTCTTACCAGCTTCAACTCTTTGCCATGTGAAAGCAGGTAGATTGTTTCCAGCCATAAATTGTCTCTGGAATCTGCATAGGTGTATTTATGTAGTTCTGCACCCAAGCTACTAAGTCCAACGGGATTATAGCTGATTTTGGTACAGAGCCAGCACAGCGCTTGCATCTTGTCATGGTTAATGACAAATTTGCTAGAAATATGTACAGATAATTTGGAATTGACTGTTTGACTTCTGTCTGTATATTCTGATGTCTAATGCAGTTTCAGGCCCTGATATACTCTGGTGTTGCAAGTCTGATCAAACTGTAATCACCTACATTTAAATTAAGGTCACTGTCATATTACAGCTGTTAATTTAGTTAGTTGTGGTTTTCCTTTTTTCCTAACTGGATAACACATTTCAGCTTAACTGGTGCTTGGTTAAACCTCTTCTAGCTGGTTTATCTGATTTCTGGCTTTTGAGGAAAAATGTCAACAAATGAGAGGCATAGTAGTATAATGACTTTTGTATATATGCAAAAGGTATCACCAGTGTGTTTTCCTATCCAAGAAAACTTTGATCCAATAAACATGGACTGTACCATTTGTCCACAGCTGTATATCGCAAAGCACATCACAGAAATGGAAAAGAGCATAGGAGAAAAACAGCAGAGAGAGAGAAAAAACAGAGGAGTAAAACAGCAGAGTAAGAGTAGCTCTAATGACCCATTTGTCTTCATCATCAACAGGTTTCAGGCGATAGTTGTAGAAAGCACTGAGGCAATAAGTGATTGTTTGCTGGAGCTTTTTAGTTTCTTAAAGACAAACCCCTCAAAATTATGGGAACTTTTATTATGAGTCCAATGAGCAACCACACTGTCAAAAAACCACAGGTAAATTCACATATTCCTTTCTTGACAAAAGGCTAAATCAGATGGACTAAATAAAGATTACATCATGCAAAGGAGAGGTACTGTGGCGTTCACTACAGATGTTCTTGGTTTGAAGAGAGTTGCATCCAAGGATCATTCCTGTGAGAATGGTTAGTAGGTAGATTCTCTTTGAGAGAAAATTGCAGGATCTGAATAAAGACGACAGGTCAGGGAGTGTCTTACTGTTTCTTCTTGTTATTTCCGTTTCTTCTTTCTGTACTTAACCTTTTTTGGTTTATAACTTTGTGCAGTAGAAATTTCAGGAAAGTTGTGTGGAAAAACTACTGACATAGTTGAATTTTCATGTGACTCCGTATCACTCTCTTCAGAAAATAAAATAAATATGTCAGAAACCTGTCATATGCATTTTTTAAAAAAAATTTGGCTGTGTTGATGTAAAAGAATAACAGAGTCTCTTCATAGTGATATCTATATTTTGATTATTCCCAATCTTAATATTTCTTTAGGTTGCGGAGAGCACCTTGTCCGAACCATACTGGCCAGAGAATGTTCATGTGCTTTGCAAACGGAAGATGCCCACCAAGCTCTCCTAGAGACTATGCAAAACAAGTTTATTGGTAAGAATATGGTGCTAATTGCCTAAATTTTGCATAACATTGTTCAAAATGCAATTAAGCCTATTAAATAAAATTAAGATGCTTATTTTTGTGGTTTCTGTTGAAGCCTTATGATGCAGTTGGCTTCAAATTTAGTGTTGTGTTACATCTAAAAAATGTTAACTCAAATTACAGAAGAATATTTTAGGAAATCTAAAGGAAAACCTTTGGAAATATCTCAATTGTTATGTGAATCATAGAACACCCGGAGAGATTTGAAGAAAGAATTTCCTGCCTGAATCACTGGCTGTGGTGTACTGTTGCATATTTTAGAATTGGTGGTTTAGGAACATTAATAAAAATTGTTCATCATGTTAACCCTTTAAAATATAATAGACCTCAAAACCACTGCATGTTCTAATTAAATGCTTTGGACAGACAGATACTGGTTTGCTATTTACATGATGAAATTAATTTCTTGAAAAAGTGAAGTAGACTTCATTCAAGACTATTTTAAGGTAATTTTTTTTTTTTTTTCCCTTAATTTGAGAGAATTACACATGACTACTTATACATGTTTAATTTCTTGTGAATCTAGATCTTGTTTTCTTTCTTCAAGTCATAATCAAAATATGAATGTGGAATTTTAAAATGTCTATGTGAGCTTGAAGTTTTGAAGATAGGATAGATTCCAGTGAGGCTTCTGGCTTGCACTGTCTTTATAGCCTGTAAAATCTTTGAAGCTTTAGAATCCACAGACAATTTTGACCTTCAGAATATCTTGTGGACAGCATAACACTTCTTGTACACTGTGTTACCAAAGTTCATTTTTATGGTATTTGAATTAGAACTGAA
Source organism: Antrostomus carolinensis (assembly GCF_000700745.2). Classification (NCBI taxonomy): domain Eukaryota; kingdom Metazoa; phylum Chordata; class Aves; order Caprimulgiformes; family Caprimulgidae; genus Antrostomus; species Antrostomus carolinensis. The sequence continues at coordinate 56,689 of NW_010294655.1, forward strand.
AGAGGGACATATGCATACCTTTTTGGGACCTGGGAACCATTGCCCTTGGTCTTGGCAAGCAATGCATTACAATTTCTTTTTTTCTGCTTATAAGGTTGAATCCACATTAAACTCTGTTTCTGACAACATCACTTCTGACTGTTTGAGGGAAAGTCAACTTTGCATTGGAAGGCTTCACTTGATAATCTGCTACTGTATTGCAGTCATTTCTAGGTGCTGTAAGAGTGCAGAACAAAGTAATCCCAATATATTCCCCAAAGAGGTTATAGTCTAAGCAGCACAAATGTAACTTTTTGTATTTCATCATTTACTCTGCAACATTAGGGATTTATCTGCTCCAGAGAAGCCTTTAGGAAGGACGCTTGTGGTAGCATCACTAATTTGTAACACTACCCTGAAGGTGTTGTACGGAAGTCTCCTGACTTTAGGAAAGTCAGATCTTTAGTCTGTACTCTCAAAATGTATTGTGTTGTTTGTGGTAGGAGTACTAAAAGCAAGCACAAGTTGTACATATCCTTATACGATTTCATGTTAGTGCACATATGCACACAGAATAGAAAGCTACTGCCAAATTAATTTGTAGAAATTGGCTGATAAAAGTCAAAAAAATTCAGGAACTTTTTAGTTGAGGTACCTCCTTTAAGTTCCTTTGAGTTTTATGGGTTTTCTTTTTGTAACTGTTAGCAAAAATGCAATTCTTCTCTTGCTGTCAAAGACCCAAAGTATTTTGTCACCAGTTTGCATAGCCGATATTTTTATTTTAAATGTTAAGCAGTTAGTTGCGGCAGATGAAATGACCAACACCGAGATGTGTTCAGGCATCGGCACTTTATTGATTTATTGATCAGCCACTTTTGATTTGTTACCCCTTATCACACATGCGCCTAAACAATTGACATGATTGGATAGTTCCACCTGTTCATGAGCCATTCTTTTACTTCTGACTGGTTACTAGTTACGGCGCACAAGACATCCCTTATCTTGTCTCATATACATTCTTGCTTATCAGTCCGCTTTCTTTTATTTTCATTTTATCTTTCACTCAAGGTCAGGAATTAATTGCTCAAGGCTGAAGCCACCTGCAGCTTTGGCTTACCATCTTTGCAGACACGAGAGCAAACAAGGCACTAACAGGAGGATCACCAAAATTACTAATAACACTTTTAATCCTGACTTTAATAGTGAAGAGACCCATCCTTGTATTCCCCAACTCTGAAACCACTCGCTTAACCAATCATCACTATTTACCCTCAACTGTTTGACATTTTCCTTTAACCTTTTAATGGCCATACAAATTGAATCTGAGTGGTCTGATAAATTCATACAGCACATACCTTCAAATTCCTCACAACCGTGTCCTTGAGCTAAAAGCAAAAAATCAATAGCAGCTCGATTTTGCAAAGTACATGTCGAATAGAGTCGACATCTGTCAACAAGCCTGATAGTGCCAAAGATGTAAGGTTAGATTGTTTTGAAAGCCAACACCCTAATTTGTGTAGGTTTGTTAATGCACTCACTACTCCTACTCCAGGGGCTCGAATAGAGGCTGCAGCTATTTCCCCAGGATTCCAAAACTCTGCGTTGGAATCACAGTCGTGCTCAAATGAGTGAGTGCTACCCTTGGTCCTTATCAAAAATATCCTTATTTTTGAACTTTTCCCAAAATCATGGTAATATTAGGTGTCAACAGAGTTAAACGGCCCAAACTACAGGGACCTCCACGAATATGTGATGGTATTCATGCCCACGCTCTGTCTCTATGTGATGGTATTCCTGCCCACGCTCTGTCTCCACAAATAAAGAAAACACCTGGTGGTAGCTGTACTGGATTATGAGTAGATTTAGAAATGTTTGGTGAAGTGGAACTACACCAAGCTGTTTTAGTTCTAAAAGCGGAAACAGTGGCATTTCCATTCTGGGCAGTGACTCTTTTGTTGCTTGTAAAGAAATTAAAAAAGACACAGAAGTCCCTTGGTACTGATTGATCCCCACTGGGGGTCTCCAAGGGCCTCCATTTGGAGAGATAATGTACTTGAAGCACTTTAAGCACTTAGCACGGACAGATACACAACAGCAGTTACCAAGTGGACAGGCGCTTCTTGTGCACTCCCCACTCTGAGGGGCTAAGTTATTACTTTGTTTTACATCCCCTCCCATACGACAGTGATGACTTTGTATTTATCTTTGATTCTTTAAACTTTCTAAATTCCCATTTAGTTTCCGTTTTGTTCCCCCCCTACAAGTTAAACAGCCACAAAGACAAATTACATTTACAACATGGAACTATAACCTCTCGCTTTGTTTGTCTTCAGCCGTTTCCCTCGTGGGAGAACAGAACGGAGGATTTGAACTCTGCACCCGCTCTGCAGTCGGGCTGCATCCCACTCAAACAACACAGACACTCAGTAATACAAATGGGCCTGTCACTCCTCTCACTCACACCACAAAATATGCCAATTAAACAATAGTCAGGCTCTCGTGTAGCGTAAACCATTAACCATTTGCCACAGGTCCGCACCAGGGAGTATAACTTAAACCATTACGTGCAGTACCGGTTTTTTGTTTGTTTGTTTGTTTTTTACAACAGGTGTATAAGATGATAGCTAGTCCCACACAGCGCTCCTGTTGCGTGAGTCCTCTTCAGCAGTTGCCTGTTCTTTAATCTTTTTCCAAAATTTTAGAGGGTCCAGAGTGGAGGTTGAACTTATTTGAGGGAGGCGTCGGGGGATCCCATGATGAAGTAAAATCAATAAGTGGAGCTGAGTCTCCTAGATCTTTTGAGTCTTCCTTTTGAGCAGTGAAATCCTGGGGAAGCGCAGAGGGACTTGTGGAAGCCTCACCTGTGACTGCAGCAATAGCAGAGGCAGCGGTAGTTTGATCTGCTTGTAATTGGCATAAAGAATTTAACCACCATGTAGCTAACAGGGGCGTTGCAAGGGGATCACCTAGAGTTGTGGCATCAATAAGGAGCTTTCCTGTCTCTTCCCCAGCAGCTACTTGGAAAGCAGAATCAGCATCTGAGGGTGTGCTGTTATTTCTGCACCATATCAGTAGCTTTTGAACTGCTATCTCATCATATTTAATTCCTCTTGTCTTCAAAATGAGCATTAAAATAGTCAATATAGATCTTTCCTCTGCTGACATCTGCACACCCATAACTGGGGGAGGGAAGGGGGGAGGTAATTTGTTCCCAGCCACTCACCTGTTTCTTGTAGATCGGGTCTAACCAGCTCTATGGTCCGCTGCTTCCCTTCGTCGATATGCCGGCTTCTGGTATATTAGGGTCTGGTGCAGCTCTGTGGCCCGCTGCCTCCCCTCATGGGTATAGCAGAGCAGCTCTGTGGCCCGCTGGCTCCTATAGCAGAGCAGCTCTATGGTCCGTTGCCTTCTCTGCAAGCTGGGCTCCACCGCTGGCTGCTGTCTGCTCTGCGGTTCTCTATTCCCATGTTGGGATCACATGGAGATCACGTCAGGGTCACCAATTGCGGCGGATGAAACGACCAACACTGAGATGTGTTCAGGCCCCAGGCATCAGCACTTTATCAAAGCTTTGCACTGCTTATATATCCTTTTTTTCCTCCCCTACACCCCAAGCATGCGTCAGTCTTTCACTTTAGATTTGTTACCCCTTATGACACACGGGCCTAAGCAATTAACATGATTGGATAATTCCACCTGTCCATGAGCCATTCTTTTACTTCTGACTGGTTACTAATTACGGCGCAGAAGCCATCCCTTATCTTGTCTCATACACGTTCTTGCTTGTTAATCCAGTTTGTTTTATTTTCATTTTATCTTCACTCAAGATAAGGAATCAATTGGTCAAGGCTGAAGCCGCCTGCAGCTTCGGCTCTTAAAGCACCAACAGTTAGTATGTGATAAATATATATTGTATACTTTACTGAAAATGTGAAAATATTTGGTTTGGACTTAAGAACATATTGAATGTTGCTAAAGTTTTTCTTTCACCTGAAACTGTCAGTTGCAGAAGAGGAGAAGCTGCAGAGGCAGAGGTACCAGGCTAACAGTGTGATACCATATTGCCTTGAGAAAACAGTCTAAAACAAACAAACAAAAAGGCATAAAAGAATTGCAGCATCAAATTAATGCTCTTCACGATAGGAAAAATTGAAAAAAAAGTGGTTTATAATTCCTTTTTAAAGTTTCATGTTTTAATTAGGGATAGATCAGTCTTGTATTTTCAAAAGCTTATCACTGCAAGTTTTTGTTGCCTAATAGCAGGTATGTGGAGCAGTGCTGTTGTGGGCGGGAAAAAAAGATACAGCCACCTTTTTTTTTTTGTGGAGGTGAAGTGTTTGATTAGAAAGCTTAAAATCTAGTTTGCCCTCAGCTATCCTATGAATAAAGACTGATTGAGGAAAACCTCAAAATCCAGATACATCTTGCTGTTTACATGTGACATAGGACTAAGTTTGTAGCCAGTAGTGTAATTTTGAGGGTTCTTGGCAATTCTGATGACGGAATGCAAATTTATGTCTTGCTAATATAGTGCAGCAGTTGAAAAATGCATTACACTTAAAACATTAGACTTACACTAAATAGTCTTTTCCCTTCTGCATTTTTATAGGTGTTGATGTGCTAGTTGATATCTCGGGATGTATGGTATGATGCAGGATGTTTAACTGGTGTGAAACGATAGACTAAAATGGGTTGATAGCCCACTTGTTGATGGCATGGATTCTTTCCTTGCTACTCTTTCTAAAAGCCTTATTTTGTGGTCATGTCAAACTTTCACCAGAATTACAATGGACCAAGGCCAGAAAAAAAAAAAAAGAAAAGAAAGGTTTAACAAAGCAGAGCGAGATTGTTTTGTCAGAAGTCAAAGTGTGCATTACTTGTGTTGGAGGGATGAACAGCTGATTTTGGCAGTTGCCATCAGATTGGTGCTTCCTGTTTACAGAACTCTTCTAGTCTCCTCAGAGCCCTGGGAATCCTTCCAGCTAGGGAATGCCTGGCTTAACCAGTGAGTGCTGTTTAAACAGCAGGTGATGAGCACACTAATGGCAGATGTGCTTCTCTCATCCTTTCTCAGAGCCAACTTACTATGGATAATGCACAATTAATGGTTGAATTGGAGGTGAGAGAAGTTAAATTTAGATTTTTTGTAAATTGAATGAGCTTGATATCTACCGTCGAAGAGTGCTCAAGGCTTGGTATGCGTTGAAGAATGATGTTCTGTAAACACAAATACCTTCTAAACAGAAGAACAGAGGATTTTGTTACTCATCATTCCTTTCAAATGTGGCCAAGTTTGTGGAATGCAGACTTAGAGTAAATGTTTGTGTCATCTCACTGGCAGGAAATCTGGGCTTTTAACAATGGCAGTGTTACGAATTATACTTTAAAGCTTCTTATAAAGTATTAGAAAATAATGAGCTGAAAGACATAGTTGGAATTTGATATTTGTTCTCCCCTTAGTAATATTTTTCTCTTGTATTTTTGTTGTTGTATTTTTAATGTTGTTCTTGTACTTTTAGTTGTGCTTCAGTTCACAAATGAGCAAGGTCTGCAGAAAGGTAATAGCAGAAGGATAAATCTGACACTTTCTCTTTCCGTAGCTTTGTGTCAAATACCTCTCTTGGGAGCAGGAGTTTGGACAATCACAGAATATGAATTTCCCAATTATGAGTTACGCTAGTTGGTGGAAAAAATCCTCATACTTAAATAGTTACAAGACTGTCAGTGACTGTTGTTACACAGTGTTATTGTTACTTTATACTGAGGCACTTCAGTGCTGCATCACTGTAAGGTTTGTAGGATCTTTTGTGGTTTTGTAACAGAGGAAGTAAGCTATGTAAGCATTATTATGTCTTCTTCATGACACAGAGGAGAAGATTTGAGAAGAGGAAGTGATCCTGAAGTTTCCTATATTTCATCCACTGCAAGTTTATAATTTCACAAGTTTATATTTGATGGTCAACAGAATTGAATAGGTCTATTTGTTACCTGTACAATAAAACCAGCTGAAAAACCAACACAATGTGGTTTGGTTACACGAGGGTTTGTCTAGGCCTTGACTGTGCTTCTCCTTGTCAACAGCACTGGGATTTTATTGGACAGTGGTATCCTCAGTTATGTAATTTCGTAAAATCTGATCTGTAAAGTTTGAAAGTACAGGTGCTTTTCCTTGCAGCTTCTTTAAAAAAAATCTGAACATATGTTTTAAATTACTTACTTATCATAAAATAGAAAGAGCTCTGGTTTCAGACAGCTTGCACTTAAAACATTTAACAAATAATGGTGCATGAAATTAAAAGCAGGCTTCATTTAGTGCTTATATATTCTTTTAATGTGTATTAAAATCGTTAGCTTGAAGTTTAGTAGGATACGTAGCAGAAGCAGGGTGGCAAACAGTTTCACTTTAAGCATGTTCTGTACACAAGCTGACAAAGGCCAGTGGCGTAGGTGATTTATAGATTGTTGACCTGAAAAAATCAGAATTTCACTCGCATTACAGCATGAGATTTAGAACTGTTTAGCTGCACTCCCTTAAAACTAGGGGATGCTGAAGCACTTAATTGGTTACACCATGCCACAGTTAGTGTTTAGACCAAAGTTCTGAAGACTTTGAAATCTAATGTAAACAGTGAAGCTGGTCATGGTTTCTCTACTATGGAAGAGTATGAATGTAAAACATCTGATGAACAGCTGGTCAGTCCTTCAGCTGGATAAGTGTAAATAAAAAAACCCCTCCTTTTAAAGTTTGGTATCGAATGTGTGCAAGGCTGGATCTGTCCTGTAGCTACAAATGGGAAAAATGCAGGATCAGAAGTTAACAACTCTTATTGGTGACATGCTTTGGAGTAGGTGACCTTCATCATGGCAATAGTTTAATTTACAAGACACATAGAAGAAGAAATGTTCTTGTAGCTGTAGTTCCTCCAGAGTGAGGCTCAATGTTGATGCCATTATTTGCCCTAACACTTGTGAAATCTCTGTGCTCTAATCCTGGTCTGAGGCTGGTCCTGGGTCTTGGTGTTCAGTTGTGCTTGCTCTTGCAGCACTTGGGATCAGTGAATGTTGAGCTGCTATGAAGACCTGTTTGCTTATTTTTAAGAGACCATTACTGCAGATTAATAACATACAAAATATATAAATATAAACTTGATAATGCTTTCTATGTATCAGATAGTAATAACAGAATAGTTGAGCTTTGAAGGAAGGAAATGTGTCTTGTAAAATAAAATTTTATGACTGGAGGAGGTGAGGATTAAACCAAAACTATTAAAAGATGGGGGTTTTTTTTGTTTTTTCCTACCCTTTCTTTCTGGTGTGGCCAGTCAGTGTTAACATTATTAGTTAATGCTGTAGCTGAAGTTTTGCTTTGGATTTTTTCATGCCAAATTCTTCAGTGTTATGCCAGTGTAACTGGGAAGGAATTATGAGTTTCATGAGACTTAAAATGCCATTAAAAGCCCCAAGTTCTTGTAGTTTTGTCATTAGCAAGCTATTAGATCAAAGATTAGTCTAGCAAATCTATTCTATTGCAGTAAAAAAAAAAAAAAAATTTTTGTTTTATTTTTACTGGATTTTTAATTGTACAGCAAGTTCTATCATTTTTAAGAGTACAGAGAGAGCAAAAATGATGTAGGAGTGTGGGAGCCAGATTACTTTTTTCTTCTAGTGAGAAACCGTTCTGACTTTAGTATACATGGTCATATTTCAGTTGCACCTTTTCTGTTTCTGTTTAAATACTAATTAAATATAATGTATATGAAAAAATGCCATTATGTATATTGTTATTTTTTTACAGAAGTCTGCACTATTATTTCTTTTTCTCAGTGGCTTTCCTGTATCAAAATGATTTT
>NW_010294655.1:64534-74531 GCF_000700745.2 Antrostomus carolinensis
GATTTTTAGAACTAAATTAATGAAATATGTTCCTAAGCTTTGAATTCACAGTGTTTTGAGAACACTCAAATTAATTCCTGTGTTTGGTGCCTGGATTCTGTTTAGAAATAAAGTATAATATTACTTTTTACCATTATTTTTACAGATTTAATAATAGATGCATAGCATTGATCTGTCTAGAATCTTGCTTAACCTAGACCTACTCATTTGCACTCTACTACTGTGTTAAAATAAACTCTTTAGCATAATTGTAATCCTCAGTAATAAGTCTTCATATCCAGAAATATATTTCTTAAAAAATTAATATATTTTCATCCTTCTTTTAACATTTTTTAAAATTGCTCTAATTGGAAGATGGAATACATTCTCTGTTGTAAAGAATGTGCTGTTCAACGTGTATTTAATTTGGCTTAAAGTCTGATTTTTTGGGGAGGAGAAACAGTCTCTCTGAATTTACTGCAGTGTAGAATACTGTAACGTTAGTACTGTAGGCAATTGGCTTTTACTGCCACTATTTAGAGATAGATTCCCCACAACTTAGCCAGTGCAGTGAATTGGAGGCACGTACTATATTGTTGCTGATTTTGCACTGAGATGGTTTCGCTGAAATTGCTGGTGAAAGCAATTGCAATGGCTGTAGTCATGCAGTTTGCTTCTCATGACTCTGTGGATGTAAACCTTCAGCATGAAGAAAATCATGAACCATTGCAGGGGTTTTGCAAGTGACTGTGTGTTTGTGTCTTCATTTGCTGTTTGTGTGTGGAAGTGAGAAGAAGGGGTATGTTCTTGTTTCAGACTTTTTCATCTTTCCAGAATAATGCTCATTCTGCAGCTGATAATAAGATTGTGTAGAAAATTAGAAGTCGGATCTGCATTGTTGGGTTTTTAAAAAAAAATAATCTTCAGTAGCTGAGCTGACAATACTTAATCTTAGTAATTTCATGAGTTGCAACTGTATTTTGGCTCAATTTCTGTTGCAACAGCTCCAAACCAGGACTGTCTATAAGAAGAAAGCCAACAGGATCCCATCATTTTCATCGTTGTGTTGTACTATGTTGGTCAAGGTGCTACAAATGAGGATAGCCTGTAGGTTCTGGGTTTTGATGTTGTACACCACTGGACAAATAATGGTGTGTTTCTGTCTGTAGAAGAGGAAATGTGTCCCATCTTTTTTGCTTTGTTTGCACAAAACAAACTTATAATACGTTTCCTGGTTTAATACTCCATTCAAATTACACACTACAAGTCACTCTAAGCCATTTTATTGATCTCTCCATCCCCACAGTACTACTGTTATGATCAATTCTTAGAAAGTTAGTGCAGTAAGATCTGGTTGGTCTTGTTTGGCATAACCAACATTTGTCCTTCTTCTAAGGGCCCAACTTCTGTTATTCTTAAAGAAGTCAGCCTCTTGCTTATTTAGTGTGTTTTATGAGTGCTGAAGTTAAAACTATACTTTATCCTGGTTTTATCCTGTTTTTATCATGCTTTTATCATGCACAGCACCGTTTAAATTAATCATCTTAAGTTTTCTAGTTGAAGTAACGGTAGAGTGGCAAGGTACCTCAGCAATGGCTGAATTAATAAAGTCAGTTTTCTACTTTTTGAGTGTTTAGCATGGACTTCAAGGCCTTTGAATTTTGTGGGCTGGTAATAAATCTTCCATGGTGCATAATCATTGAAAGAAGTAACTTGGTTCAGAAGACAATTGTGTACATATTTAGGGTGATATGATGGACAGCATGTTTAGAGTCAGTAAATAAATGCTATTTATACTGGCAGAACTGGGATTCTCATGAGCATAGTTGTGCATGTATAGGTAGAGCATCTCTTTGGATTAAATGATAAGTTTAAGAGTTTGTTGTATGTGCTTGAAGCTTAAGGTTAAAATTATTCTTTTTAAAACCCTTTTTTTTAAAAAAAGTCTCACAAAACATATACTTTGAGTGATTACTTTTCTCATGCTGTACTCCACTGAAGAAGATGAATGTTTTGTTCTTGCCAAGAAATCCCTGTAAAAATGGAAGAATTCTGATGAAAATGTAGCGTTACATGTTTTGCTGCAGACTCTTTACATGGAAAGAAATATACTGCCAAGTCTTCTCTTAAAATTTAAAAAGAGAGAGCCTAGCATGTGCAAGTTATCCAAGTTATTGAAAATTTGATCCATGATGATGGCACATAGTTGACAAAAATACTGGGAAAATGAAGAAATATGTGATTGGTTTATTTACTGACTTTTCTTTCATCTACTCTTTCCTGAGTGTGGGAGAAAGAAAAACACTAAAAAAAGAAAAAAAAAAGTCTATAATCAGTAGTGCTGTCTGGTTTTATGTGTATTCATAAAGTCCTAGTGTTTTAGTATGGCCTTAAATATGCTACCTGTTTTAAATACCATTTGCTGGCTGTGCTCTGCTGAAGGAGAACACTTTTAACCATTTGAATTGGAGATTATTATTAGTTTTCACTACAACCTTGAAAGAACCTTTCACAGGCCTTGAAAGAGGAGAAACACTGCTTATTTAAAAAAAAAAGAACAACAAAACAACAAAAACCAAACCAAACAAACCCAAAACTTATTCTGATATCTTAAGGGTTTTATCCAACCTAAATAATTCCATAATTCTGTTCTATGATTCTATAACTATTTAGGTGACACCAGCAAAGTTACTTGATTAAAAATTAATATTCCAGAAGGTGGTTCTTACAGCGTATCTACAATTACCTTGGTTTGATTGATAGGCTAACTGTGAAGGTAAAAACCATTTTATTTCTGAGTATACAGTCTGAAGTGCCTGTTCCTCTGGTACTTAAGGAGGTTAGCTTGTCTTTGTTGTGCCTGAGACAATAACAGAGGAGCATCCACTGATAAATGACATAATTGTCAATCCTCTGCTGCAGAAGTTCAGAATCAGATGGGAACATAAGAACATCTTTTTGCAATGACATTTCAACACAGTATAACATGCAATTGAGGATGAGATTAGGTCTGCAGACCAAGTTTACATTAAGCCATTGTCTTTAAAGCACCTGAGTTTCTGAAGCAAAGATTAAAGGATGTATGTCTCCTATGAAGAAAAACACTTGTTTTGTTCATTTGCTTACAGAAGTCATACCACATACTTAGCCAGCATTTGGTTAATGCAGTGGAAGTGTAAGAGGTATGCTTAACATTGTGGAAAGCATGAAGAAATGGATTTTGATTTGGGTGGCAAAACTCTTTACAACTTGCATTTCAGTTTTAACCAAATGCAGTTTCCTGTTTTGTTGTCCATCATGTTACGATTGGCTGGATTCTTGGGTCACGGGGGTTTGATCACAATCAGTGGGTAATACAGAGAGTGTAATTGGTACCTAGTAATACAGAGGTGTAATTGGTACCCAGTAATAGTTCTTTTACAAAGCAAGTGGCGCTTTAAAGATAATATCTGTTTGTAGTAGATGAAAAAAGATATTACTGTTCGTTAAGCATACCACATTTATTATTTTCCTGCAATACAGGCTTCTATTGTAATAATCGCCTTGTATCACTTTTAAATGTGGCTACTCTTATGTTGAGAGAAAACATAGTAAAGCTTTTAGTTTTCCTTACAGTAAAGCTCGAAATTGGTTTTTATGGGAGTTTTTTTTTGTCATTATCTGCATTAAAGGAGTCATTTTAATCATATGAATAGCTGTGGGCAAGTTGAAGGAGGCTGATGAGTAGATCTGCTCTAAAGTTCTTGTGGCCAGCAAATCCTTTTACAGTGTCTGTACGCTAGACATAGTACACTAATTTATTTAAAAGAAAATAATTGAAATATGTGAAATGCCTGTTGCAATTGTGTGTTCAACTTTAAATCACAGTGTACTGCGAATGTATGACTAGGGTCTATTTGGCCTAAGTGCAAGAACTTGGTTAATTTTGTGGCTCAAGACATTTTAAATCATATGTAAATCATACCATTGTTTCCACATTTAAAACTACAGGAATCTCATTTCACATTACAAACAAGAAAAAGAATACTTAGACTTGATTCTTTTCCAACCCAAACTGTTCTGTGATTCTGTCATTTAGCTAACTTTAAAACTTTTCCAGCTTCTGATAGAAGATGTTTTAAATCATATGTCTTAAATTAACAACAGAAAAGCCACTTTAAAAAGTAGGATGTGTTTTGGCTTTTCTGCTAATATTCATAAAACAGCAAGGAAGACAGTCTATAGCAGTTTGATGTCTCTGTACAAAGTACTTTAAATTGGAAAAAATGAATAAACTGTAAAAGTGACCCAAATCTGCCTGATTTTTTTCATATGTGGCCATCTTTATATTAATTATAGTACTGAAAGAACTAAATATTGAGACATGATTTTTTTTCTTAACTTGGTGCCCCATTTTTCACTATTATATCTTCCTTGATCCAAGAACAAATGGTTTTGCACTCACAAATGTAATTTCAAATATTTTTTAATTCCATGTTGCTCTTTTTCCTTTTTTTTTTTTTTTTTGATTACTAGTAGATTACTATTTAGAAAGTTACTCATTACAAATACTAGGAAAAAATAAAACTGATGCTTTTGTAACCTGACTGTCTTTTCAGTGCTTATTGACAAGATTAAAGGGGGAAGGCAGGAAAGTGAAATAAACAAAATACCCAAGAAACTATTCCTATTGCAAATAATTCTTCCCAATGATTTTACCCAGGTTCACCTTTTCTAGCCAATGAAGATGGTGTACTTGGAGGTGTTATAGTTCTTCGGTCTTGCAGATGTTCAGCAGAACCTGAATCATCACAGGAAAAGCCAACTTTATTAGGTAAGAAATTCTTACTCATTTTTGCTTGAGCTAGGTGCTAACTCAAAGTGAAAGATGAAATAAAAACTGTCTGTGCATGTTTACCATTGTTCAAAGGCCACAGAGAAAATAAAAAGGAATTGAAATAGTTTGTGATGGCAAAACTCTAGAAAGTGAAATAATAGTATAAGCCTTGTTCTCTAAACTGCAGAAAAGAGCATTCTTTCTGACTTGTTATTTCTGAGCAGAATTGTGATTCAGAGGGTTGTGTGGGATCCTTCTAAAACCACGGCAATAGGAGTAATGGCTGCTTCTGGTGAGAGAGGGTAGGCTCCTCATAGAGGAGGATCACATTTTAGCTAGGGATAATGCATATGACTTTTTACTGTTTCTCAGTAATGCCAAAAATGCTATCTAAAAAGTTCTTTTTTCCTCCTTTTTGCAGTATAAAATGTAAAAATTTGGAGGATAGACTTAAAATTTGGAAGGGAAGTTATTTTATAGTTAGAAATTGTTTGTTATGCCCAGGATAATCTGTTTACCTAACTTGCAGTTACTATTTGCATCTGCAGACAATAGGAGTACTTGCTATTTATATTGAGATCAGCAGAAAACTGTACTTCACCTCCATCAGTAGAATAAAAAGGCTCTGAGCTTTACAGCCCTTCAGCCCTGTTTGTGTCCTAGAAACAAGATCCTCGTCGGTCTTGCTCCTTTACAGCAGAACAAGTGTATCATCATAAACTGTCACGCGGTTTGTTGTAGAAAACGGAATGCTGTGGGCACCTAGCAGAGGTGGGTGGAAATACAACCCAGAGATAGTAAAGCCCATGTTCCTCTTTGAAGGCAGGAATTTGGGGCTGAGGGCATATGAATTACTTCAGCATGACACTTGTACCATCTCTTTCCTGTGGTGCTCCTCAGATGTGGGCATATGTGTCTGGTCATGCTATGTGCTTATGTATTGGGTCACATGGACCTGTGTCATATATATTAATACTATGCTACCAGAATTAAAGTTTTATTCCTTTTTTATAATCCTCTGCTTTATTATTGTTTCCACAAATGTTCAATGAATTGCTGTCAGTAGCATTACAGATCTGAAGTAACATTCATCTCTTTTAAGATCTGACATGACAAATTTGATCACTTAAGTTAACTTTGTGTCTTAAAGTCATAACATCTCACCTGGTAAATCTTGAATTGCATAATTTCTTTTTAGTCTATAGGCTATTGTTCAGAAAGACACCTCACCTTTTGTTTTAATTAATTACTGCTTTTGTCCCACAAAATCCTAACACTGTGTCACCAGAGTTTGCCTGCTCACAGCCAGCCTGGAGTAGCAGACAGAGCGTGTGCTAAATGTGAGCTGGCAAATAGATTACTAATGATGGGTTAACCCACACAAGCTCCAGTATTTATTGCTGCCTGTTCACTCACTTCCAGGATGCTAGGATCAAGTTATTACGGTTGCGCAGGATGAGGTGTATGTTATCTTTCAATTTTGTTGTCATATTACACTTTGCTGGTTTGTGTTACATGAATCTTTAGTATATTACTTTGTCTGTGTAGGTCAGCTTGGGTCTGATCATATCCCCTCTCCAGTCATTCACTCTAATACGTAATTTTGCTCAATACAGTTAATGACATTCATATTTCTCTACCCAACAGTTGATGTTTATCTGTCTTTTATGCTTTTGGTCAACATCTCATCCGTAACACAAAGAACCAGAAATGTGGGAGATGAATCCTTACAGTTCTGATGATGGTTCTGGGATTATCCAGATGGACAACAAAGGAATTTTGGAAGGCTTGGATGAGAAAAGGCTTTAGAAATAGCTTTTGTATGTTGTATTTTTGGAGTTATTACTTGAATAGCTTGTCTTTTTGAAGAAGTGGACTATAAAATAGACTTTGACAGTCACCTTACTCTTGTATTTCAACTATTTGAAAGCCAAGACTGTCTAATCCCGACTCCAGAACCAGGGCATGGGCTGACAAACATACAGAGAATTTTGCAAGTTTGATTTACAACTTTCAGGTTTAAGAATGGAGTAATTGTGACATTATCTAGGGGAAATGCATCCTGACTTAAATTCTGTCTCTAAAGAAAGAGTTAAGAAAATGAAAATATAAGTTTGATTAAACAAGAAGGAACAAGATCAACAACTTTCACATTCTTATGCTTGGAAATGAGAGAAATATTTCTACTCATTTAATGTTTGTCATTTATGTAAGGAAAGATGTTCCTGTGAAGGAAGATTTGGTATTTTTTCCTCAGAAATTAATAAAGAAAATCCCCATATATCGTACATCAGAAGTAATGACTATTTGTCTATTGATTTGGGTTTTTTTTTTCCACTGAAATAAGATTCATGTAGCACAGCTTATTCTGAAGGTATTTTTTCTGTACCACAAAAATTTCCTGGATTATAGTGTATGCTGAGTTAATGTATAATTAAACATATGTAGTTTAATGTGTTGTTTGGGTTGAAGAGAAGTTATGTAATACTGAAGAACTTGGTGTCTAGAATAATGAAATCTCATATCTTTATTGCAGGGATGATTTTTTTCTTTTTTTTTTTTTTTATAATATCCAAGTGAGGAACAGGATTCCGATAGAATAATGAAATCTCATATCCTTATTGCAGGGATGATTTTTTTTCTTTTTTTTTTTTTTTTAAAAAAAAACCCAACTGTTGAAACAAATTGTAAGAAAGTGATTTATTAAAGGTTGAAAATATGTGAAATATCTTCAGAAGGGTATGTAATTCAGGTTTTTTGTTGTAATCCCAGTACTTGTAATAGCTAGCAATAACCCTATTTCATGCTAGTGCATGCTACTTTTGGTGGACAATGTAGAAGGAAAAAATTATTAAAAAAAACTTAACAGAACATGCCTAGAGTTATCAAAGGCACATAAAAAATATTTTGAGGGTATTTGTCCTCAACTGTTGCCCAGCTTCTCAAAATTAAAACAAAAGATTTAATTTGTCTCAAAAAAATATTAAATTATTTCCCTTACATTTGAATCTTTTAAGTTGTTAAGGAGGGGTTGGTCTCATTGAATGCGGTTACCTTGCACTGAATATCTTTCACTCTTTGAAAGCTTTTGACTGACCTTTGGGGATATCAGTCATGAACCTATTATGGTGGAGCAAAACGAAGTTCATCTTTCTTTTATGATGACATCTACATATCTATCAGAATTTTCAAGTCTTTCTGGGATTGTCTTGACTTTGATCTTCTACTCTGGGTTAATTGCTATGCAAGGATAAATGGTTCAAAGGATAAGCATACTCAGCATGCTGTGACCTTCATCAACTCTATTAAAGGAATGTGAGGAATAAGACTGAATGAGAGTTTTTAAACCATCTAATGATGCTTTTTACAGTATGTGAAGGTCTCTCTCTCTAAAGAAATATCTGGAAACAGCTTTTCATGGCATCTTGTGTAATTCATGTAAGACTCCTCCTGTAATCCAAAGGAAAAAAATTATAGTTCATTGCATTTTTTTAAACCTTTTGTGGTATTCTGTGAAACACCTTGAATTCTAATCAGCTACTTTTCTTTTTTCTCCTTCCAACTTGTGTACTTAATGAACAAAAAGGAAAACAGTTATGACATAAAGTAGGAAGAATACAATGTGGCAATTTATAAAGCATATGAATAATGTGCCTTTTACCTGAATTTTGTGTTGCAGCTGAGTAGCAGGGTAATAAAGATAGCTGTGTATGTATCAGGGAATTAAAGATCACTGTAATGGGCTGTTTCAACGACTGATCAATTGAGCCACTTTCAGACTTGAGAACAACACCTTACTGGATTAACATGCGTTAACAATATACATTAGCAGTTTAGTTAGTTTTCTTCGTTTTCTTAATCATTATCACTACAGACACAGTAGTTGGTCTTTAACATTTATATCCTAAATTAGCTGTGAGTTTACAGTACTCTAATTTTGCCAGGCATCTTTCTTACTTATTGTGCAGTATTATTCTGCTTCCATCGGACATCTCTCCTGCTTCTTCTGTGGGATTATTTTGGTTTCACCAGATGTCTTTCCTGCCTGCTTTTTATCTTCAGTTCTCATCTTGCAGACTTTACCACTTCTGCATGTTTTCCTGTATCCTGCTTGTGCAGCTAAACCACAAATCTCCATTTACCCATCAGTAGTTATATATTATGTATATATTTATGCTCTGTTCTGTGAAAAAGTGCTTGTTACTGGTTGTTCTGTTGATAGTGTTACAATTCTACAGAATCCTTGTATGCCATCTGGGTTTATGCTATTGTAGTGTCCTTATGTCTGCATTCACAAGCAGATGCAGATTATATCTACTTCTACTTTATGAGTGGAACAAGCTTCTGCTTTCAAAGTTGGTCCTATCTTTTAACTGTAGATGGATTTCTCATCTTGGTGGTTCCATATCATTGAAGTAACCTTCTCATTCTGGGTATTAGTTCTGGAGTGTGTGAATGCAAATAGTGCAGGAAAATCTTGTTTGTTTGATAGTGGTTTCTTTTGAGATTGAATTATTCTGGTAAGTATTTTTTGGTTTTTAAGTTTGCTTTTTGTCCTTTCCCAAACTATATTTTAAGCTATATTTGTTTCTCAATATTCCAGTCTTGTTAAATTGCATCTTAAATTTTAAATCAATGCATTTTTTGTGACTTCTTGCATTTTCCTTTATAGTGGAGTTTCTGTGGAGCCATACAACAGAGAGCATGTGTGTAGGATATATGTCTGCACAGGATGGTAAAGCTAAGGTAAGCCATGAGGAGTAGGTTGTCATACAGTAGAATGAGTGCAGAAGCTAAAGAGAATATGAAATAATGATAATGAAATGTATAAGAAATTTTTGTCTCTAAGAAAACAGAAAAAGTAATTGAGTGCATAAGCAGTTAAATGTATCTATTAATTAGGCATTTCTAATTGCTTTTTTTTTTTTAATTGCAGTAGTTAACAAACCTGCATGCAGCATTTACTAAACCTATGCTAACGTATGTATTATGTCATGAAAAGATGCCATAAACACATGTCCATTCCCTCTGCTGGCAGTAATGGTATTTGAATAACTTTATCCAGCTTGATTCAGTTATGTTGGCTATTTAGGTTGGTACGGGATTTTTCTGGGGGCATGTCTTCCTTCAGATAAAGCAATTGCACCATCAAGGTAGAAGGGAGAGGATATAAGTGGTAGAGGAACCGACAAGGAGAGGTGC
>NW_010294656.1:0-50904 GCF_000700745.2 Antrostomus carolinensis
ACCAGATAAGAATTTAAATAGCTCATAAAATTTATACAAATAATGTATAATTAATGTATATTGTATATAAAATTAATGTATAAAGACAGAATAACAGTTTGGAATGGACCTATGGAGATGACCTGATCCAACACTCTGCTCCAAGCAGGGACAACTTAGTTCAGACTCGTCATGGCCCTGTCCAGCTCATTTTCAAATACCTCCAGTGACAGAGATTTCCTAGCCCCTCTGTTTCCCAGTTCTCTAACTATCTTCGTAGTAAAAATAGTAAAAACTTCTTCCCAAAAATATATTCTTTTTTTCATCACAACTTGTTTGTGCTGCCTTTTGTCTTGTCATTGTAGATCTCTGAGTAGATCTTACCTCAATCTTCTTCATACTCCTGATCATTTCCTGGAGTCAGTAGAAGATGACACAGATGACGACAGAGAGAGTGCATCCTTAAAAACACAAGTGGTTACCACTGCAAGAGCTCACTGTTCTGAATTTCCATATCTGAATAGTTTCTCCAGCTAAGAAATACAGTAAAAACAGCATTAATCCTATAACTAAACATCCATTCAGTTTTGCCAAATTTTTTTTATTTTTTTTATTTTTTTAATAGGACAAACTTATGGCACTGACTTAAATACCCAGAGATAAAAGGAGGGGAGAAAAAGAATTACTTTATTTTGCCTTAGGATCACCATCCTGGAGCATAAGCAAGGGCTCTTTGGCATCTCAACGTTCAGCATTAGAACCCACCTTGCAGTGTAACTGTTTTCACTCATCTTCATTCCTCAAAGCAACACAATGTTCTTTTACTTGCAAGATTCCCATATGAGTCTTTTTAGGAAATCAGTGGTTTGATGACTAGCGATTTTCTTCTAAGGTGCAGTTAATTTTCATTTGTTTCTCAGCCTTTACTCCCTGTGGCCAGAGCAGTCTTCTTCCTTGAGATGTTCAGGACTGCAACCTGTCTCCCACCTGCCCTCCTTTGTTACAATAAACAAGTCATATCTTTTTGCCATATTTTTTTCTTTTAAAAATCACATTTTTGAGCTTTTCATTGTAGCTAGGAGAGCTAAAAATAGGAGGTTTTTTCTTTTCTTTTGCATTTTCTTTCACTCTTTCTACTGTAAACTGGGAACCATGAAACAGTAAATCTGCTGAGCTTTATTCATTTTCAGCAGCTAAGATATTTTTTTAAAAAACAATCAAATATTAAGAACATACAACATCAGCAAAAATATAACATGATTGTTAGGGACTGGCTGTGACTCTAAAAAGCTACAGGAGGCAAAAACCAAAACTGTATCTTTTTTCTCTCTTCTTATGACATATTAATAAAATATCATTTTTTATATTATTTTCATGAGTTCATTCTGGTTCATTCTACTAGCACATGATGTTTACTCAATTTCCAATCCTTGATAGTAGGATAGACAGGTAATCACATATCTTAGTCCAAAACCAGCTGAAGACTTTGTGAGGGAAAAAAAAAAAAAAATACAGGCTATTCTATCCAGATTACAAGCTTTGTAATTTAATTGATCTTGGGTCTTCATTTCTAACATAGATTGCATTTTTCCAATAAAAAATATTCACTTCAGAGATTGTTATGCTGAGGTGTGTACAACAAAGCCAATTTTGCTGGAATACCAAAACAATGATGTGCTGATCATATTTATTTTTAATGAAAGGCAGCCTGTACTAGAGCACAACAGAAGCTAATTATTAATCCAAGTGTGACAAAAATATAATTATCAAAATCTAGACTATTTTTTCAAAACCTAAATGTACCTCTCTCACATGCCTTCAGAAGTCTGTAGATGTGTTGTTAAAAGAGACAGATCAGTTTGTCTGCTGTAGAAATAGGTAAATATTGGATTGAGGTGAAATTAATATGAAAAAGGGAAGGACTGTATCTCCAGGAATCCTGGTTACTTCATGTAAGGTTCCCCAACTCTTGTTTTAAAGTCTTGGGAAGTTCACAACTAAATTTGCAATGGACTTGAAAAATTCCTCCAGAGGTCTCATAGTTCTTCTGTGACAGCATGGGGAATAAAAGCTTTGACTACAGCACAATACAATAGGAGATTTTTCTAAATCTCATATTTTGCAATTTTTTTAAGCCATTCTGTATTAGACATTTATGCACTGTTTGAAGCAGATGAACCTATAGAGAGATGAGCAACCACTGGCATATACATGTCAATGATCATACACAGGAATACCTTGGTTAATATCCTATAAGGCATTTTACATATATGCAGGAGAGAAATCATAATTCTCCTTTCTTAGGCCAGACTACTTCCTCTTAGCTGGTTTTCCCTCTGCCTAAGTCCACGAACTGAAATTGTTTGCTACATCCTTGCCCTTGTTTGACATTTGACCTTTTAATGCATTTCTATCTAAAGTGTTAAAGACACAAGAAATAAAAATGAAAAAAAAAAAAAAAAGCAAAAACTGCAGTTGAATTTTCCATTCTTAAAGTTTATCTTTGTTTCTCCTTGTTTTCCATCTACCTATTCATTTTATGTTTTCTGGGTTGTTACTTTCCCCAGGGAGGACAATAAAAAGGTTGAATCTCTTTCTAGGGAAGATAGTCACAGAATCACAGAATCACAGAATCACAGAATCACAGAATCACAGAATCACAGAATCACAGAATCACAGAATCACAGAATCACAGAATCACAGAATCACAGAATCACAGAATCACAGAATCACAGAATCACAGAATGTTGGGGATTGGAAAGGACCTCAAAAGACCATCTAGTCCAATCCCCCTGCTGGAGCAGGAACCTAAATGAGATCACACAGGAAGGCATCCAGACGGGTCTTGAATGTCTCCAGAGAAGGAGACTCCAAGTCTTACCTGATTACCCATGTGTCCGTATTTTAAATAATGAGCTGTGAAGGTTTTCTTTTCCTCCTTTCTCCATTCCATCGCATGTCACTTGCTGTGTACTAGTACGTTTGCTTTGGTGGATATAAGAATCATTTTGATGGGATATCATTTATTTCCAAAACACGTTTGAATATTGTGGATGAGGAGACTTTGCCCAGACTAACTGTCTCAAAGTTGAGCTTAGGCCAAACTTATAAATAGTTCTGTGGGTTTTTTTTTACTTGAGGGTGTGAGAGGAGAGCTAAATAACAATGACTGAAAACATCTATTTCTCCTCAAAACCCAACAAACCTAGACCATGAGGGTTAGGTGAAATGCATTTCCTTTTAAGAAAGTGGCTTTGAAACTTTTTTCAAGAAAAGTCATAAGTGGAGAAAATCTGGGATGAAAGAGGTATAAAAACTGGGGAAACAAATTCAGGGACATAGAATATTTTCTACAGCATGCACCATGAAGGGTCTTGGAAATCTTTATCACAGTAATTTTAATTCCCTTTCTTTACACGCGATATCAGGTTTTACTTCAATGATACTCTGTTTTGGGCATGTCATTGTGTTCAGTTTCCTTCTTGCTATTGTTACCATTTTCTTTTTGTGTTAATTACTTTTTCCTCCCATATTTCCCAAGAATGAGCTGTTGGAGCTGTGGTAAATATTGAAAATCCTGTGCCTATACGTAAAAAGATTTGTTCAAATTAGCTGCCATTAAACAAAGGCAAATGCCCCCTTGCAGTCCTTGTGGCTGACAATAAAATAAGGAAATTACTGGGCATAAATAAGGCTGTAAATAAAATTACAGCTTAATCTAGCCCTATGAAATAGTGGTAAAGAAGGAAAGGGGAAGAAAGGACCAAGGAAACTCAGGAGGGAAAAAAGAAGGAAATTTCATGAAATCATATTATCAAGCCCTAAGTGTAATTGTTTTTTGAGACAGCTTTGAAAAATGCATATGAGAAAAAGCAAGACAACAAAGAGAGAAACAGCAGAAGATATTTGAGAAGACGCTGACACCTTTTCTAGTGAGTTTCAGATCTTATTCATATGGAGTTTGACAGAGATACTTTTTTAATCCTCCTATTGGCTCCACAGTGAAACCTGAAAGGATCTTTCTGTATAACTATTATAGTGAGAGAAAAGAATTGTGAGAACAATGCCACAGTGAGATAAACCACAAATGTTTCCTGTTTATAAATGAAAAGCAGAAAGGGAGGTAAATCTCTCTAAAAATAGACCTTCAGGGAAGCCGTGCAAGCAAAATCAGCAATCAAGAAATAGAACAGGTTTATGAGTTTTTTTAAGACCTCATTTCAAGTAATATTGGATATAATTTTATGGAGCTGTTGCAATAAACAACTAGAATTTAATACAAATAACACTTCTAGACACTGCCATGGTTTAACCCCAGTCAGAAACTAACCCCTACATGGCTGGCCTCTCACTCTCCTCCAGTAAGATGGAGGAGAGAATCAGAAGGGTAAAAGTGAGAAAACTCATGAGTTGAGATAAAGACAGTTTAATAGGTAAAGTGAAAGCCACACACACAAGCAAAATGAAATAGGGGATTAATTCACTACTTCCCATTGACAGGGAGATGTTCAACCATCTCCAGGAAAGCAGAGCTCCATCATGTGTAATGGTTACTTGGGAATACCAACTCTGAACATTTCCTCTTCCTTCCTCTTCCCCCATCTTTGTATACTGAGCATGATGTCATATAGTATGGAACATTCCTTTGGTCAGTTGGGGTCAGCTGTCCCAGCTGTGTCCTCTCCCAACTTCTTGTGCACCCCCAGCCTGCTCACTGGTGCAGTGGTGTGAAGAGCAGAATAGGTGGTGTGGTTTGAGCAAGTTATACTGATACTTACTCAAGTTTTGTTGGAGCTTAAAATAAGTGAGTGTTCTTTGCATTTTTATTATGTGAAAATATAGAAAACATGAAATACTTTTCCACGAGGGTTTTTTTTCCAAGCCTTTCCCTGACAGAAACATTTCTGTACAGAATTCATCACAAATATTTATTCTGCTTTAGTTTTCACACTTGACAGTAATCCCAGCTAACATCTCTGCACACAGAGTCTCATGCCCTTCATTATTTCAATCTTCAGACCTCCTCATGTGTAAGATTTGTGTATGTTTTATATTTGCATGGGATCCATCTGCCCCCATCATCCCAGGTTTTTGCTTCAATGCAAAACCCACGAACAAGTGCCAGCAGTCTAGTGAGTTACCATCTGCCAGTTGAACTCACAGCACAAGAGCTCCTTGGGTGTTGACCCGTGTGACTTGAGCCAAAGGTTGGAACATTTCCAGGTGTTGTTCCACTTCTGCCAGAGGCCATCACTGTTTCAGAGCAGTTGAGGAACATGTAAACTGGTCAAAGTTAACAAAAAGATGTTATCAGACCTTGAGCTGGAGCAGATGAAGCATTCTGGTTCGATGATGGTTCACAAGATTGATGTTCTTCACCAACTGTATGGAGTAGGCATCTGAAAGCTGTAACATTTCAAATTGAATGCATTCAGCTATACTCACTCAGCCTATAGATGTAATTGAGAGGCTCACCCATCCTTCCCCTGTAACACAACAGAGGGTTTTACTTGATTTTACCTGGACATATTTTACATACTTTGGTTACTCTGCTGTCATTGACATTGAGATAACACAGCAACCAAGGCTATGAGAGACAAACCAGATAGGAGCTGAGCAGTGAAAAACACTCATTCTATCTGCTGTGCCTAGTGACTACAAGGATTTTTTCATAAAAATTTCCCAACTAAGATTTCAGAGGGTTCACAGTTGGGGATAAAAACTTCTCTTCACCCCTCACCATGTGCTTGGAAAGTGCAGCATTATTGGTTTTGACACTTATCATGATGCGTAACCTGATGTGTGGGAGGATAATGTTGTCCTTAGGGTCTAGGTAGAGAAGATTCTTTTCACTAACTGGTACCATTTCATTATCTTGCAGGAAAAAAAAGAATCAGAGACTCATTATTTAAAATGACCTAATTTTAGAAGATTGACATTTTTCAGTGTAATAAATACACCTTTGGGGTATGCTCATATATTATAGCAAACTTAATCTACCTTCTAAAAGTACTTTTTGGCCTCTTTGATTATTTGCTGTAACTTTAACATCTTTTCTAGATCTATCTTTCTGGTTCCACACTGGAAAATAAGAAAAAAAAAATCTTACAAGATTAGGATATCTGTAATGGCGTTTCCAAGGGAGCAATAACAGAAATATTTTGTAGAAATTGTTATTGGGAGCTTTCTTTTTTTTTTTTTTTTTTAATATGACTTAACAAAACTGACTGATGCTAGAAAAACATGTTGAGAATAGTTCAGTCCAGCAATGGATTGATTTCATATTTAAACCTTTTAAAAAGACCTTCCCTTCCAGCCAGGTGGCCTGTTTGTATTTCATTCCATAGAAAAATAAAATTTATTTCTATAAATTCATTACCTGGTTCTTGTGCTAATTTCTTTCTTTTTTTTTTTTTTTCTTTTTTTCTCTTCATCAGCTGCTAAATATTGTGACTTCAACTTAAATGTAGTTTCCAAAAGTTCTGATGCTTCCTAAATTATGCCTTTTTGGGCAAAACTGCAGATGTTTTGTTGTCAGATGCAAAACTGCAGGTGTTTTGTTGTCAGATAAGTATCTACTGCACACTTAATAAAAAAAAAGATGCCAAATTTTTATTTTCTTTTCTTTTTTTTAGAAAGGAGGGGCAAAGGGGAGAAACAAAAAAAGCAGCAGTTTCCAGACAAGATGCATACTTACCATTCAGTGGATGTTTCATGCCCAGAATCTCTTTCTTAGGAAGTTTACAAATATACCCTACTCTACTGAAATGACCTTTACATGCCATTGGAAAAGAGTCACTGCAAAGAATACATGACACCAAACATATCTCCCAAAAGCAAATGCCACTTCACCAAGTAAATGTCAGCAGGCAAATCTTTTGGAAGGAATGCTGACAGGCAAAGTCAAGTCCTCTTGCACCACAGCACAAGACATACTTTGAGAGTTCAAACCACACACGTTTCTTTTTTAAAGACTCTAACTATTTCTTTTGTCGTGTTTGGATTCTTTCAGGAATCTAAATGATTGACAATCCCTAATTAGTGTTTGATGGAAAATTTGAAAATAACAAGTTCTAAAGGAAAGACAAAGTTTAACAGGTTATATTTCAGGTTAAATTAAATAAACTAAAATGACTGGATAATTTTTTTCCTTGTCTTATATACACTGCAATTTTTTTTCCCCCAGTGGTCAGCTCAGACTAGGTCTCTGTCTGTAAATTATGAAATATGCCAAACATGGAATATAACTTACTTCAGAATAAATGTGACTTCTGTGAAAATCAGGTCTTAATTTTTTTCTTTTCTACATTATCTTTTTCTCCTCTACACCCTAAAATATATAAGGAATTAGGATGTTTCAATATAATCTCAGCACATTACTCTGAAAATGATAAAGAACAGAGAAGGAACTTTTCTATTACTCCTCAAGACTGATACGAAGTGTTATCATTCTTTGCACATATGCTTTATTCTTTTCTCTTTGACTTTAATTACTGTACATTCTGTAACAAGTTGAAAAGAAGATTCTATCCCCAGAGTCTTGCTGACCTGCATTATCATATCTCCTTATTCAGGAGAGTTACAACAATTTAAATCAGCTGAAAATCTAGTCCCATAAATTGTTCACTGCAGCAAGATGTAAGATACACTGCCATTCCTCAGCTTTAATTAACTTTCTCTGTCACTGCATTAATGGAGAAGCATCAGAATAAGGAAAGAACAAGGCATTTGCTTCTTTTAATCCTTCTAACAGATTTCTGTAAGTGCTGTTAAGGTAACCACTATGAATCTGTGTAATTGAGAGAAGAAACTATTCCATGTGTGGAATGACAAACATTCAAATATGAGCTAACAGAGTAAAACAAAGTCTTAGTCTCTGAAAAGCTTCCCCTAGAGAAACTAAAACCTAACCTAAAGATACAGTTTCAAAGGAGTAGGGAAGATTAGCTCTGCCTTTCATGATTTTATTATTGACTTCAGCATAATAAAAGACAATCTCAAGGCAAAAAATTGACTTTCCTAGCACACACACACACTCCATTCACTTATTTCTTTGTGCTTTTATGTTGTCCCATTTCTCGGCTTGAGAATGATTGACTGTGTTAGTAATTTCTCCTAATTATTGGGGAAAGACAAGAATGACATTTCTGGTACAAGAACAAATGAATTTAAAGTGGTTTCAAATGAATTTAGGCTACACTTTGTTAAGTGTTTTTAACAACAGAACAGGTTCCAGACCAACTTTTTAGTAGGTTGCAGAGGCAAACTAGTGTAGTTAATTTTAATATAGAGTTTGACTAACTGATAAATAGAAATTTTTCAGTAGCAGGAGACTAGATGAGATTTTCTCAATAATCAGTAGAGAGAAATACATTAGATCCTGTATAGGATGCTGTGAAGTACTCTTCATATGTGCCCATTTCTCTTATACTATTTCACATGAAGTAGAAAAGGTTGTCTTCAGCTGGACATTAAACTTGTGGAGAGCTAAAAGTTGGCATGTGACAACACTGACATCCCAATAGATCTTCAGTCCTGTAGCATGGTGCCCCACTTCACCTTGGTCACTGAGTTCTGGATGGGAAATGGTCACTGAGTCCTGGATGGGAAATTCAACTGGCCCTTCTAACTCTCATTGGGTACTTGGTCCATCATTACTGCAGAGTGTGTTTAGGGATTTTGCACAAGATTGCTTGAGGTTTACTGCTTTGTTCACAATTAAAACATTCATTTTCAGGCTCTAGAGATACAAACAAAATCAGAAGAAAAATAACCAACTAACCAATCTCTTCAAAGAAAATAGAAAACAAAAAAATATACAATATTTTATTGAAAGAGAAGATAAACCCAGCTCCTCTGGAGATGTATAGCCGTTTTATCCAAGGCTGGGTATCCTTTCTCAAGCTGTATTTACCTGCAAGGGATCATTTTGTCTGATTACAGTGAAAGTCACCTGACATTGTCTTTCCTTAGTACAGACTATTCAGGGGTGAGTAAGACAAATAAGCAAAAAGATCAAATAACAGTAGTGTCCATAAGTGAGAACCTGACAAAATCTGAAGGCTAGACAACCTACAACCCTGACAAAAAGGATGAAAGTAGAACCAGAACTCTTTTGTACACTTATACTGAAGCTCCTGATCCCTTTGTCCAAGGTAATGAAGGAATGGCCATCAAGGATATCTCCCTACATGCTTAGTCCTCTAACCATTCTTTGGCTGATTTAGCAACTTGGGTTATTGGTGTTGTCATGACCTATAGTTAGAGCAGAAAAATCTAGACAGAACGGGAGTGATGCCTCCAAGTGCTGAAATTAGGCAGGACAACAGAGTCAAGACATTCCTAAGCCAAGAAGCTAACATGAAACTGGGCTTGGAGAAGATGCACAGGGCTATGAAACCTGAAAATTCAGCTGGAGTAAAGGCAGAGAAGATTGGAGGTCAGTTTTGCTATAGTTGGTTTGGGATTAAATATCCTTCAGGATAGCCTTCCAATGCCATCTTTGGGTTAGGACAAGGAAATTGGGATGTAACTGTACATTTCTATTGTGTATCTGAGAAAGTATGGAAGGAAAACACTTAGTCTTTCTCTGTAAAGTAAGAAGGACACAAGCGAAGAGTGATGACTTAGGTTATTTCCACACTGTAGTCCAAAGGCATGATACCTCCTGTAAACATATCCAGTGTAACATTAAAGTAGTTTTCTTCAACACCAGCCTCTCTCATGAGTCAAGGTCAATAGTTTTCATTAAAACTTGAAAAATCTTTCCAAAAGTCCTGAATAATACAAATCTCGGCTCCTGCACTGGTACCTCTGCCGGCTATTTTAATGCTGCCTTGAAAATACATACACTCACTGCAAGATAACCTTTGAATTGCACTGCCAACATAGCTTTACTCTTGTTTTCCAAAAAAGCTGGGTATTTAAAATTACTAACACCCAGGAAATCAAACAACAGGACCTCTGTGAC
Source organism: Antrostomus carolinensis (assembly GCF_000700745.2). Lineage (NCBI taxonomy): Eukaryota > Metazoa > Chordata > Aves > Caprimulgiformes > Caprimulgidae > Antrostomus > Antrostomus carolinensis. The sequence goes on from NW_010294656.1 coordinate 9,950, forward strand.
TTCATGTAATATCTCTTCCAAGAGTGAGATGTTTGCTGGATACCAAGGCTTAAAGTTGTCCCCCACTCCCATATACTTCCCACATCTTCTCACTCCCTGATGTGTGTTCAGAATTAATCCACATGGCACTTTGATCATGGGGCCCATGTCTCACTGAAAGTCAAAAGGATTTCCATTCTTAAGTGACTAACTAGCTTTTGAAAATACAGTGTGTTCTCCTTAGGGTCTTGGATCCCTTCAGTATAAAACATGACAATTAAAATTCTCTTATCATAATTGCAAAAACATGAGTAACAGACAAGTGGATCTGTCAAGTGGAAATCATGTTAACAAAGTCTAATTTCTCTTGTGCACTTTGTGAACAAGAAAGAAAAAAAAAATGATGAGATATGCTATGGCATTGGTAGGGCTTTTGAAACTATTTCTCATAACAGTTTCATGAGAAATTAAGGGAAAGCTGGCCTTGGTGAAATTATTACAGACTGAAAATAGTGCCACGCTATACCATTCCCATTGAGTAGTTATCAGGAGTGTAATGCCAAAATGCAAATATACTTCACATTTATTTTATAGAGTTCCGTTCTGCATTTAATGCTTTTTCAATGACTTGTATGATCAAAAAAAGAGTATGGCAAACACAAAGTAAGGAGGGACTGCAAGGACACTGGAGGATAGAATTCACATTCTTAAATACCATAACACAGAAAAATGTCACCTGGAAGAAGGGAAAAATGCAGTAGGCACAAGTATAATACACTTGTCTTTATCAGTAAAAAGTGACTTTACATGGACAGGATGAGAATTAGCAAGTGAGACAAAAACTTCTCAGGAAAATGAGTTAAAATTTATGAACAAGAGTCATTGATGGCTTGTGTTTGCTAAAGAGATAGCTACCACAAGGAGATGTATGGTCTCAAGATTGGAGACACTGTTGGTCAGGTTATGTGCATGTGTACTATGAGGGTGTTGAGACACTGGAACAGGTTGCCCAGACAAGCTGGGGAAGCCCCATCCCTGGAAATGTTCAGCACCAGGTTGGATGGGACTTTGAGCAACCTAATCTAGTGGAATATGTCCCTTCCTACCTCGGGGGTTAGAACTAGGGGATCTTCAAAGGTCTCTTCCAACCCAAACAATTCTGCTATTCTATGTGTAATCTGCAATCCAGGGATATGATGTTAATGTGAATATACTCATGTAAACATAATTATATGCTTATATGCCATCAAACTGAATAGTGAGCTGCCTTCAATGGCATCACCATGGCCCAGAGATGCTCATAAAGGAGAAGCTTGTGTTGGTAATGCAGAGACAGGCGTGCCAAATGGTACTCAGGACCAGGTCTGGGTGTAAGAAAAATATCCTGAATTATCTTGCCAAACTATTCACCAATGCTAAGAACTTGTCAGGAATGTGATGTCCAGGAAGAAGGAAGAGCCACTCAGTGGAGTCCAAAGGACATGAATTTAAACAGTCAGGGCTCAGGAAAATTCGGTGGAAAGAAATGGCAGGAATTGTGTTTTTTTTAGCCTAAGGAAGAGGAAACTGGGGAGGAATATGTTAGAGAGTCTAAAAGTCTCTTGCAGGGAGAAAGTAAATAGTATCTATATCTCTAATGGACAGGAGAAGAAGAGATGTGCTTAAATCACAACATGGAAGATTCAGAATTTAGGAATTTTTCTATAATGAGAATATTGAGACACCGCCTAGGGAAAGTGTGGATTATCTGTCAACAAGATGTTTTAAAGACAGGTTAGATAAATGTTTTTTAAGAATCATATATGGATCATCATACAGGAATTATCCTGCTTTCACCCAGACAAGATTTAGATGCATGTTACAGTTTACTTTTATATTATTCTATAGCCTGGGTTACTGTATTTTTCTATTTTCATATGTGGGAAATACAGAATAACAACTGCTCTCCTCATTAATTTTCTTACTCTCTGTTGAATTGTTCCTCTTAAAAATATGGAAAAAAAAATAAAATATGTATTAGTTGAGTTCCAGTCATTTTCAGCAAATCATTCTGATTTTATGTTTTAAAATGCATTAATCAGGACAGCCAAATAACCCCGACTACTTTTCTGTGGTTCTATAGGACCAATAGAATCATGAAAGAGTTTAGATTATTTTTGTTGTAAACAAATGCAACTTGAATAGATGCATATGGAGAACATCCACGAGAAGAATTTGTTCATTGTTCACTGACTTTCAAAGCAGAAGCACCATTTCAATGCAAATACCCCTAGAAGAAAAAATTCTGATGCACTTCCATATGAATTACCTGTCTATATAATTGTGTGTGTGTTTCACTTCGATAAAGCAAATTAAGCTGAAAGAAAACTTTCCTGAAGGCAGAAATGTGCAAGAAGGTAGATAAGGTTTTCTACTTGGAATTTAAATATATTGAGTGGCTTAGAAACCTGCTAAAGACAAAACACTTGACCTGCTTGAGAATTCTTGTGCTGCCCTGGTAGTGACAAGGTGTTCATGTGGTTTTGATGGTGACATGCTGCAGTACCCATCAGAAGTCATGCTCATCCTCATCAAATTTCTACCCCCAAAGAAGCACCTGTTTGCTCTTGGACGTTAGTCTCTGCCAGAAAGACCCCACCTCATCACATTGGTCATGTTAATCCCCAGAGCAGGACCCTCGCAGACTCTTTCCGAGTTTGGGAGGGGATGGACAGCATTGCCCATCACTGAAAAGACATGTGTGAATAAATTAACCCCAGGGAATCATTGAAGCAGATCACAGCATTTTTCTGCCCACAGAATGGAAAGGGGACCAGAAAGATGATACATTTTCATGCTCAGCCTTGCAAATAAGCTGATATTTATCAACCAGGTTTGTTGCAACATTGTAGTGTTGAAGCTCAAGCTGTGAGATAGTACCAGCTCTAAATTTACTTCATTGGCAAATAAAATAGAGGAAAGTATTGTCTTTCTCTGCTAGATTTTAGTGAGTGTGGCAGCCTGCAGCTGGAAAGGACACATTGGCTTCTGACATAGTGGTCCATGGCTCAATGTCTAGATGGAGGACAGTGACAAGCAGTGTCCCTCAAGGGTCCGTACTGGGACCAGTGCTGTTTAATATCTTCATTAATTATATTGACAGTGGGATTGAGTGTAACCTCAGCAATTCGCTGATGATACCAAGCTGGGTGGTGCAGTCAATGTGCCAGAGGGATGGGATGCCATCCAGAGGGACAAGGACAGGTTGGAGAAGTGGGCCCAGGTGAATCTCATGAGGTTCAACAAGACCAAGTGCAGGGTCCTGCACCTGGGACAGGACGTCCTCACTATCAATACAGGCTAGGAGATGATGCACTGGAAAGCAGTTCTGAGGAAAAAGACTTGGGGGTAGTAGTAGATGAAAAGCTGGACACGAGTCACTAATGCGCATCTGCAGCCCAGAAGGCCAACCACATCCTGGGCTGCATCAAAAGAAGTGTGGCCAGCAGATCCAGAGAGGTGATTCTGCCCATCTACTCTGTTCTGCTGAGACCTCGCCTGGAGTACCGCGTTCAGTTTTGGAGCCCTCAACACAAGAAGGACGTGTACCTGTTGGAGCTTGTCCAGAGGAGGCCACAAAAATTATCAAAGACCTGGAGCACCTCTCTTATGAAGACAGGCTGAGACAGTTGGGGTTGTTTAGCCTGGAGAAGATAAGTCTCCAGGGAGACCTTCTAGCTGCCTTCCAGGACCTGAAAGATGCCTCTAAGAAAGCTGGGGAGGAACTGTTCTCAAGGACAAGTATCAATAGGATGAAGGGTGATGGTTTTAAACTAGACAAGGGAAGATTTAGGTTGGATATTAGGAAAAGGTTCTTCAATATGAAGGTGGTGGATCATTGGAACAGGTTGTCCAGAGAGATAGTGGAGGCGCCACCCCTGGAGATGTTCAATGTCAGGCTTGATGAGGCCCTGAGCAACCTGCTTTAGTAAAGATGTCTCTGCAGTAGCAGGGGGTTGGACTAGATGACCTTTGAGGATCCCTTCCAACCCAATACATTCTATGATTCTATTATTTTCTCCTCTCTGAGAGAAAATTGAGAGAACTATAGAGGTGATATATGCACATCCACCTTTCTGTTCACCGTCCTCCCTCCTACACACACTACAGGAATAAGGCTGGAGAGAACCAGCTCTTCTGGCCTGCAAGAACACATCTTCTCCAGATTTGAATTCCCATGGTGAGTAATGAGGATGGTGCCCAGGTCTTCAAACATTTTAGTTCTTCCTGTTCAGATTGTATTTGGCCATCACTCCAAAAGCCTTCCTTCTCATGTAACACCTGTATGATCACTGCTTAATCTTTCCGGTCAAGCATTTTTGAATTGAGAGGTTATGCCAAGAAAGATGCACACAAAATTCTCAACAGGTTTCAAATTTACTGGACAGGTATAAGTGTATTAAAGCTGATGGTTTTTCTTTATTATCTGAGTGCCTCATATCAGAACTAGTTTCACTCAGAAAACATGGGAGAAAAGTAAAACTTAGACCACTTTATTGGGACAGAAATGTTTGATCTATGAGGTTTAAATCACAGCTGGAAGTGATTGAGACCCAGTAGACTGTATGGGACAGCCATTTTTTCAGGCTCACATCAGCCTTGGTGGCTTCAAGAATCAGTAAAATGCCAATAATATATATATACAGAAGTATTAACCTATAGACAGAAGTAGCTGACAAGAGCAACCCTGGAGATCCCAATGACAGTAGGCTGGTCACAGATGATGGAGGAAGAATGCAATAAGCAAAAAAAGGGTCTTAGTTCTCAGATTAAGGATTGCTTGAGTTATAAGCCCAGAAATGAGTAGCTATGAAAATAAAACCTTGAGAATCCTTAGTTTAAGAAATTATCTTCCTATTTCCATGTGCAAATTCAGTGACTTAAAATAGAATTTCATTTTAATAGTGGTGATCTAACTGTCCTTTTCTTTGGCAAATTTGATACTTGCAGCTTTTCTATAGTTTGCCAATTCTCTGACCTCCTTTTCCATTAAATAAATTTGGAATATAACATCATCACTTCAATATGATGCATGCAACCTGACTTCAAACTCTTAATTTTCAAATACCTAAATCTGAATTGGTCAGTATGGATTCCCTCTAGCAATAGTGGAGACATATCAACACCTCCAAAGGGCAATTAATCTCCATCTAACACAGTCATAATGAATCAATTTCTGGAGGCAACTTTTTCTCTCTATTTTCTCTCTATTTTCTATAAAGAAAGCTTTCTTAAGCTTAGACGAGCTCAGTGTTGCACACTTAACATTTAGATATCTAAAATGATGAGATATGAATCACCACTTGAGTTGCTCAAACCCCACTCTTGTGGTTTTGTGAAGGGCAAGACTGTGCACAAGTTATAAATATTCTGTAATCATCTAGGAATGTTGTTCTAAATGTTACATCTCATAAGCAGCAATTCCTCCTTTAAAGGATTATTTTTCTTTCCTTAAGCATTCATCAAGCAGGAGGTTAGCATTCAACAAAGGAGACAAAAGAAACACCTTTCAGAGACAGTCCATTTGAATGATGATATTAATATTCTACCATTACAAGTCATCACCTTCTCCAAAATCCAATTTATGGCCATTTCCACATATGTTTAGTTCTCCTGATGCTTTCTTCTTTATTTATAGAGCTGTTTAGCAGAGCCTGTATTTCTAAGTTTCATTTTTTATTTTTTCTCATAAATATTATTTCTACCCTAGAGAGACATAAACTTTTTTCTCCGACTCTAATACATTAGATAATGTGATAGTTACCCTGTTCACATCAGGAATGCAGTTTATTTTTCAGATGTCAGTCTGATTCTGTAGTAAATTTGCAACATTTTGAGGACAATGGAAGAGTGTCTTAAGGAAAAGCTTAAGGACTTTTCTGGCCCATTGTAAAGGGAAGCTAGATTAACTGGACCCTGGTTAAAATATTGCCCAAAATCTACCCTCAGTGTCCTCAAGGGGAATAGGGAAAGCTTTGCATTCAGTCCTAATATCATCCTAATTTTAGAGAAATTAAATGGGAATGGAGGACTATAAACTGGAAAAATAACCTGTTTTAATTATGTACAAGGAAACACTGACCTTTGCATGATATTTCAAAGATTTTGAAGATTTGCCACAGATTTTCAAAGATTTCACATTAACGTAGGTCAGATTTATCTCCTTTTCTAATACCTCCTGATTCAACTAAATTTTCCACTAATCCAAGGAAGGGTTTTTTTCTTTTTTTTTTTTGTTTTACATTCTATAGAAAAACTATTAGGCAAGGTGTTCATAATTTAACCAAATACAAAGGGCAATATTGGCTGCCTCTTCCAGTTAAACTGTACATCTAAGCCTTGAAACCTCTTTCTAATATGGGACATTAAATAGCATCTAGCTTATTTGTTTTAGTTACACTGGGATTTGCAAGAGCTTAGTTTTACTTTGTGTTTTACATTCCTGTGAATCACACATTTTGCAGGATCCACCATAACAGGAAACAGTATGTTGGTTAAACTTGATTCAAATCCAACAAAGCCAAATGAAGTAACCAAAGAAGCATGTTGCCAAGATATTTCCAATATAAATATGTGTATATAAGAGCAAGACAGAAAATATGTCATTATTTAGAGGAACTGGCTGTTCATGTTGTTCTGAGTGGATTAACCTCTTCCCAAGAATCTTACAATGTGGAAAGAGGAACTCATTGTACGTAGACAAATTATAGATATTTGTGTTAGAGACATCCAAATCAGAGCTATTTGCCTTTAGTCAATGGAAAGAAACAAGCCCAGTCAAAGGACAATTCCTCCTTAAGTAGACATCAGAGTATCTCAGACAGATCCTGGCCTAAATTTTCCTTTTTCTCTCCACTGATTATTGCAAGGGTCTGCACTGTGACTGACTCTGTTGTAGTCAGCTAAAGTTCAGACTATCATCACTTGGTTGTCACTTTTCTATTCCATTCTCTGCTTAGGAAAACAAATGAGCAATTCTCTCACTCTCCAAACTAACCCAAAATATAAACATGAGTCTCCTGCCAACTATGGAATTATAGGAACTCCAAATGGTAGCAAAAGAATTGTGCCTGTGAACACATTTGGATTTGAAGCAGGTCTGTAGCACACCAGATTATCGAAGCAAATGTTAGAAATGACCATCTGGTCAACTCCCACAGTTCTCACTGCAAGTGCCTTAGGATACAGTCTAGAATGCCTTAAGCCATGTCTGCTCTGCTGGATGCATTCATGGCAGGGAGGTTTCCCTAGTCCCAGCCCAAATGATAAAGCATAGCTCATGTCCATCCTGTTGAAGATTAGCACACTGCTGTATCCAACTGACATAATAGTTAATTCATGTTTTCTCCAGGCTCTGTAGAGTGCTCCTGTGGCCCTAGGAAATAATTAGGATTTTTAAAAGAATTTGGTTTTTTTTTTTTTCAATTAAAAGTGTCTGATGTAATGTGAAGGCTGTATTACAGCCCTCAAAGCAAGTGTTTTTATAGCATGAAAACAAGGAAATGCATTGCATACCAAATATCGAGGCAGGGGATATGTGGTCATCATAATGACCACAGTGATGTCTGCTGTTTAGCAGAAATAGATCTTATCTATTAGCTTTTCACTGTGACTTTGTGCCAATGAAATCACTAAGGTGAACTGACAATAGCAAGAAGGTCTCCCACAGTGGTAACAGCTGAAGTCCATTCCTTTGGTTTTTCATAGCAAAAAAGGATGCAGAAATGTGTCTTTTCAGTGCAGGTGGAAAGATATTAACCTCATTTAGAAAGCTAATAATTCTTATTTAAAACAAAACAAACAAAAAAATAATCTTCTATACCAAGAGAAGCCTCACTTTAGGATTTGGGCAGTGGAATAGTTCTGCAAAAAGTGTTTTGCAAAAAGGTGTCTTCTACCAGTTGCTTCCACATCACTTCTATTTAGCCAAGACACAGGATGTTAAAAAATAAAAAGGTAGAGACACCATTGCTTGTCGGTGTTTCACACAGTGTGGTTTATTTTTGGCTTGCTGCTAGGCTACAAAGTGTTGCCTTCCTTACATGGTTCATTGGCTTCAAATAAACAACCAGCAGTTCATCTCTAACAGGGTCTGGATCTTGAGTAATGTTTGCAAACAATGAATACTAAAGGGCACAAACATGGCTGAACTTTAGAACTCGCCTTGATGTTTGTCATTTATTTTGTATTTGTTTTGGAGGAGAGCTTCAATCAAATACTAATAATGATTGATTATATACTGAAATTCAAGAATGACAACTTGAACTCACAGATGGATGTACCAGCGACCAAGTATAAAACATCATTGTACACAAACACTCAGAAATTCCCCTTTTCAAGGTCTTCCTTTGTGTTTTCTGTAGGTGTTTACCAATCCCATAGCTATGGCTTAAATCTCACTTCCTGGAGGTTAGGCAATTGGAATCTTTTTTTGGAACTAGCATTACAGTTGATTGAATAGCTGGATCTTTTCTCATTCTGTGGTCACATGCTTATCACTGGCTGAAACCAGTGGCCAAAATTTTTCCCTTTTGCAAGAGCCATAATAATACCAACTTCCACAATAATTTTTTACTCAGAGAATAGATAAAAGCAAGACAATGGAGTTAAAGGTGGGACTGATCCCAAAACTTCACTTCCTTGAGAGGCACAACAGCATTAAATCAGACATATTGGACACTCATCAAACCAGTTGTGCCCACAAGCAAGTGCATGATGTCCTTTTGAATATTGATCAATAACGAGAAGACTCATAACTTGGCCATGATCCAGGGATGGTGCTGGTCAAAAGAATTTTGAGGATTTCATAAATGAGCAAACCCTTCACATGGCTCATCTTTTCAGCAGTGGTAGTTCTCCAGCATTTGCTTTTCCATGCCACCCTGGTCTTGGGCCATGTCCGGTCTCGTCATCCGGTCCCACCACTGTGTGGGATGCCTCAGGTGGTGACAGCCAGTAGATGTCAGTGGTGGAGCACTGGGCTATGAGACACACACACACAGCAGACTGTCCAGAAGACGAGCTGACAGCAAATAGAACAGCTAATTATGTTCTGAATATACAAGAAACAACTGTAAACACAGAGCCAAAAAGACCCTGAACTTCAAGATTTTTCTTTTTTATCATTTTTATTTATTGCTTTGTTAGCAACACATTGCACCTAGGAGAGAGAATTTTCAGACAAGCATTTGTCTGGAAAATGATGCAGCAATTTTCTCCTCTGACACACTTTTGTGGTTATTCTGGGGAAGAAAGAAATTGTAAGTGAGCAGGTACAGCCTTGTCTGTTCATTTTGCAATCTGCTCTTCTCACTGTGAAAGCACACAGCTTACGCTGTGCAAAAGGCAGGAGCTTAATGAAATGTGTTACGGGTGAACGATGCTCAGTGCAGGTTCCTCTCTTCACTTCCACCTGAATGCCAAGAGACCAGTGTCTCCACCAGAAAGTGCCACATGTTGAAAGATTTATCTATATAGCAGTCCAAGACATAAGAAAATAACATCAATGGCACAACCACAGCAACATGGAGCTCAGCATAGGAGCTGAGCCCCCTCTACTCTGCCCTGGTGAGGCCACATCTAGAATATTGTGTCCAGTTCTGGACCCCACAGTTCAAGAAGGACAGAGAACTGCTGGAGAGAGTCCAGCACAGAGCCACCAAGATGATGAAAGGAGTGGAGCATCTCCCTGGTGAGGAAAGGCTGAGGGAGCTGGGGCTCTTTAGCTTGGAGGAGGAGACTGAGGGGAGACCTCATTAATGTTTACAAATATGTTAAGGGCGAATGTCATGAGGATGGAGCCAGGCTCTTCTCAGTGATGTCCAATGACAGGACAAGGGGCAATGGGTGTGAGCTGGAACACAGGAGGTTCTGCTTAAACTTGAGAAGAAACTTCTTTACAGTGAGGGTGACAGAGCACTGGAACAGGCTGCCCAGGGAGGGTGTGGAGTCTCCTTCTCTGGAGACATATAAAACCTGCCTGGACGCCTTCCTCTGTGATCTTGTTTAGGTTCCTGCTCTGGCAGGGGGATTGGACTGGATGATCTTTTGAGGTCCCTTCCAATCCCCAACATTCTGTGATTCTGTGATTCTGTGATAGGAGTCCATGTGACCTTTAGTTAAATCTTTCACTGAGGCATTACCAAAATTAAGCAGGATGAAACTTTACTCTTGATTAACCAGTCTGAATCCAAAGAGACACAACTGCTTCCAAACTAGGGATTCCAGACTCAGAGCTTTGCTGTGATTATTATTTCAGTACTGAAGTACTGTGCAAACCCAGAACCAAAAGTTTTGTTTCCCCCACACGACTTATAAAAAAATAGAATTATATAACAATTAATAACAAATAAAAGAGCAAAAAAAAGAAGCAACAACAGCATGAGACTGATCTGACTAAAAATAAATGTAGATTGACTCCTAGGCTGCCTTTCAGATAGAGAAAATCTAATCAGGATATTCAGAGGAGTGCAGGACATTACAGGTCCTAAACTCATAGAATCACAGAATCGTAGAATGGTTTGGGTTGGAAGGGACCTTAAAGATCATCCAGTTCCAACCCCCCTGCCAGCAGCAGGGACACCTTCCACTAGATCAGGTTGCTCAAAGCCTCATCCAGCCTGGTCTTAAACACTTCCAGGGAGGGGGCATCCACAACTTCCTTGGGCAACCTGTTCCAGTGTCTGACCACCCTTACAGTGAAAAACTTCTTCCTAATATCTCATCTTAATCTCCCCTCTTTCAGTTTAAACCCATTTCCCCTTGTCTTGTCATTAGTTGCCCTTATGAAAAGTCCCTCCCCAGCTTTCTTGTAGGCCCCCTTCAGGTATTGGAAGGCCGCTATAAGATCTCCCTGGAGCCTTCTCTTTTCCAGGCTGAACAGCCCCAACTCTCTCAGCCTGTCCTCATAGGAGAGGTGTTCCAGCCCTCGGATCATCCTTGTGGCCTCCTCTGGACTCATTCTAACATGTCCATGTCTTTCTTGTGTTGGGGGATAAAAAAAAGATCTAAAGTAGACAATGAATTGTGCCATGGAAGGTTGGGTTTTTTCATTCCATTTGGAAGGTTGGATTTTTACAATCCATTTGTTGTAGAAGGAGCCCTTCAGCTCACAGAGAGACATCTGTGCAGAAGACATCTACAGTCAGAGGTCTCCCACCAAGAGAAGCACAAACAAAAGGCTGGCCATGAAAAAAAAAAAAAAAATCTGTGAAAAAAAAGTCATTTCCACCATAAACAAGCACCAAAATATCTACACTCAAGTTCCAATGCAAACCATTAATACTTGTGGTTAAGGTGGGGATGACCTGTTCCCAAACACAGTACTAATTCTAACACTTTAATCCAAAACTGAGATCTTGACAAATCCTCCCAGGAAACAGTTTAATTTCATTGATTATTTTTAATATTCAGATTAAGTATTTCTTTTCACTGTGTCATCAGCTGTCTAGGTCTGTAGTTTAACTTAAATTTCCACTTGCATTAACTTTGGTTTAACTTTATGTGAGGGCAGGCAATAGGTTTGGAGAGTGAAATGAAAATATCTCATTTGGGCCTGAGCACCTCATGCCATGCACTATTTACTGGACTTTTTAATAACCTGTTTCACCCTCACTTTAAGGACTGGTGACTGTCTTATTTCTACTTTGTTTGGATTCACCTTCCCAGCAATCATGCTGTGTTTTCTGATTCTTTTCCCCCATTTAATAAGAAATTCAAATCTAAGTCATTTGTTTCCATTAAAACTTTGTAAATGCTGTCTATATAACTAATAGAAGCCATCTGATTCATCAATGCTGTTCCATAGATCAGAATAATTGCTTGGAGGTGGAAAGAAGTAGAAATACACTGACTCATCAAGACAGGGACTTTAGTGAACTATGAGCCAGGATTTTTCCCTCATTCCTACTAATAAAGTACATTTTAAAGTGCCTTGCACGCAGCAGGACACAGAAACAATTATGAAATGGATCTGGTGTCCATATCCTTAGGAACACTTATAAAAAGAACACTGCTTCAAAAATAACAACCAAGGCTCATTTAGGTTTTTTTCATCTCTGGCAGGATATAACCTGCTCCTAAAAACTCCTCCATAATGTATTCCCAGGATGTAGGCAACAAATATAACAGCTGTGTGTCTCACAAGCCTGTAACACAGGAGGAGAAACCGGTCCTTTCCTGCTTCAGAAATACTTGAAATAAAATAACTGCAATTTTTTTAAATGCCATTAATCACAACACATGGAGAAATTTAATTACACTTCACTAGCTGATCTGAAAGCCTCCGAGAAGAAATAGACTGAAAGTGATGCAGAGTTAAAGGCTGCAATGTGATATAGGACAAGAACATGGTTATCTTCACAGAATTTTTAGGCTGGAGGTGTCTCCTGCTTTACATCGTGTACAATAAGGGTGTTTCACAAACCAATGAACTGCAGACATCACCCCACTGGAGACAGCAAAATTAAGCATTCATTCAGAGACACTGGTGAACAACATAAAGATAGTTTCTTTCTGATGGATCCTAACTACTTTGGTGCTGATAAGCTGTTAGGGTGGATAAAGGCATTCTGCATGATTTTCAACAACCCCAAACTTGAAATGCAATGGGAGGAGGAGAAGGAAGTTTAGATTATGCTTCTGAGTCTGCATACAAACTCTGCAGCTTGCAAATCCTCCGTATAATGCTTCCAATTAGGACTTTGGATGCCACGACTCCATAATTTTTAGCATTTGAGTCAGGCTCTGCAGTTTACTATTCAGACAAATCGCATAAATAAAATATACAGTGGAATCATTTGCTTTCTTATTATAGCTACAAACAGACTAATAAGCAAATAAATGAATGCAATCAAATTGAAGATTCTCTTAGCTATTTTGTGGGAGGTAAAAATCATCTGTAAACAAAAGCAGATATGTTTTGTGAGTTTGAGATACACAACTGTTTTGAAAGGATAAACAAGGTAATGAAGCCTGGCTAGTACAAAATTCATTTTAATTCAAAAGAGGAAAAAGAATAGTGTATTACAACAGCCAATTTGAGATAACTTGCACTCAAAGAGTTTTTAAGCAGTTGGATAAAAAGTCAAAGCTTTATTTTTCAATAAGTTTTGAAATAGCAAGGAAGATAAGAAGGTGAAAAGCTGAGGTTTTATCACCACTTTAAAAGTTCTGTGAGATGACCTCAGTACTTCATTTTGTCAATCTAACATAATTCTCAATAATATATTTGAAGGACAATATGCCAGTCAGAATGGGTTTATGCAAAATGTATCCTGTCAAGCTAACTTGACAGGAGGGTTGAGGGGTTGGACTAGATGACCTTTAAAGGTCTCTTCCAACCCAAACCATTCTATGATTTTATGATATGGGAGCTTTGTAAAGCAGACAGCAGCACAGGCAGAAGTGTGCTGAGAATTTCAGTGGGCTGAGTAACAAAGGATCATGGTCATTTGGAGAATGATTTCTTCTTTTTTTCTCAAGACTTTTCCACCTCAAACAGCTGCCACCTTTGCTCCTCTATACTCCTTGGGCAGGGAAAGCAAGTTTGTAGGAGATGCAAAGTACTGGAGTTTTAGTGTTTGCATCTGTAAATTAGCTCTCTTATGAGGAAAGGCTGAGAGACCTGGGTTTATTTAGCATGGAGAAGAAAACACTGAGAGGGGATCTTCTCAATGCTTATCAATACCTAAAGGGTAGGTGTTGAGAGGACGGGGCCAGACTCTTTTCAATGGTGCCCAACATCAGGACAAGGAACAAAAGGCACAAACTAAAACACAGGAAGTTCTATCTGAAGATAAGGAAAAACTTCTTTAATTGAAGGGAGTCAGAGCACTGGAACAGGCCAACCAGAGAGGTTGTGGAATTTCCTTCTCTGGAGATATTCAAAACCCACCTGGATGTGATCCTGTGCAACCTGCTCCAGGTATACCTGCTTTAGCAGGGATGTTGGACTAGATGATTTCCAGAGGTCCCTTCCAATCCTTACCATTCTGTGATTCTATGATAAATAGTCTATTTTTTGTCATCTTTCATATGGAAACAGTATAGAGCCTTATAATTATTAGTCTTAGCTTAACAGATAAGCTAACAACTGTACAAGGGAACAGGTCAGGGAGCAAGAAAAGCAAGAAGACCAGAATATCTTTCATTTCCACCTTTCATTTAGCGATTGCCCAGCTAATTAGTAAAACTGTCTGAATCAGGATGCTCTAGTGACACCATATTTTAGTCTGAGTCTTGAAGGGTCAGGTATCTGCAATAGGCACCAGTAGAAATACTTAAGGTTGTTTACCATTGCGATCTTTAGGCACTGATAGAACTAGTTGACAGCTCAGCAGAGGTCTCAGGTATGTCAATATTTCCTGAAAAATGAGCTTGGAACCTAAGGAAACACTGTTAAGAACTTAACGTCTTTTCCTGTTAGGAATTTGGTGCAAAGGAAACTCAAATCTCATGTACACTCATCGTTGGAGCAGTCCCTGCAAACATATTTTTAATTTAAAAGCATACTTTTAAAGTAAAAGAAAGTGCAAGGTAACTTGCTTTATTTTAAGAAGAAATAAATTGTGCCCTGCATAGCCAAATTAATAGAAGCTTCCTCCAGGTGGGAATTAAGTTAAACATATCAGTCAATCTGGAACTAAGAGAATTTGCAGGTGAAGAAAGTGTATTTATCTTGCTGAGCTCAAAAACCTCACACACACATGAGCTCTAGCCCCTGTATATGAGTCTAACTCTGAGTCTTCTTACTAATATGATTTATTGAAGTTAAAGTCATCAATAAGCATCTTGGAGACCAACCCAACAGGCTTAGCTTAGAGACCTTAGAGACCAACAGGCTTAGCTTAGAGCCAAACTCTGTTCTAAGGGTTGTGAGTCACAGCAGGAACAGGAGAGCACAACAAAGTTGTCACTACCTCCAGAGGTCTGCATGGGCCCTCCATCCCTTGAAAATCAGCAGGTGAACCATGGAATTCTGTAGCACTACGTTAAAAGAAAACTAAATAAACTAATGGTTTTCTTTAGAAAGGCTTTTATGCCTTAAGCATGGAATAGAAAAACAAGAAGGGCTTTCTAATCTGCTGTCTCAAGTGGAACGAAGGCCTCACATGGATTCAAGGTCTTGACTGCAGAGGTGCTAATCTGAGGTGAATGGATAGAAGCCAATAGAGTTGCCTAGAAGCTCATTGCAGACTTTGAGCTGCAGGGCTGCCTCAGTCATACTTGGTGGCAGTCTGCATTATTTTTCAATGACTAGAACAGCAAAGCCACTAATGTGACTGCTTAAAATGTGGTCTTGATTGATTAACCCAATAGATTTATATGACTTGGAGATGGGACAGGGATTTAGCATGACGCAAGGGCAACAAGATTTAACAGCAACGGCATTAGCAGCGTCCTTTCGCCCGATGCACAGATCATATGTGTAATCACATCAAGGGGAATAAACTCAATCAAAGTAAATGCTGTCAAAGATAACTAGCATTAGGCAAAATCATCTACAAATAAAACCATCACAGGCCTTCGAGTCTGATCCATGCATCTGTGCGATTGGAATAAATAAAGGCCTCAAATCTTGTTAGGGTTAAGCTGATTTTCATTCAAAGCATAATGGATGGGTCTTCCAGGGAGACATATCACTATTGAATGTTCCTGTCTCTTCCTTCTTCAAGGAAAACCTATGCCAATGTAAAGGAAAATCAAATCAGTTGTGCTAGAAAGTTTTAGTTGTTTTTATCTTCTTTATTATTCATTCTTAACCATATTCTTCTTTCACATCTCAGTATTTTAATACTTCATGGAGGAGCACTTGGTCATCCCACTTGCCAGACAGTAGTAAAAATATCTACTTCACTGAGAAATCAGGTTTAGCCAGATGTTAAACAAAGATGTTAAGAACTGTCACATTGTGGCTGCAATTTGTTCCAACTTCAGATTTCCTCCTCATGTCTCATCATTATGAACAGTTGTAAGCTTTAAAGCAGGAAACTTCTGTCATTAAACTAATGTCATTTTTCTCTGATTCTTGACACTGTATAACTGTTAATTCCTGTCAGGAAACTAGTTAAACATTTAACTTTGAAAACTCCCTGCCACCATAACTACATCTATATGACGATGCTGAATATGCTCAAGAATGTCCCAAGATTTTGTGTCCAGCTGCTGCAGAACCACCCATGTGTAATATTCTACTCTCTTAGCCACCAAAATAATGTGGCCTCCTATAAAATGCCTATTGAAACAGTCCCTGGCCTGTAATAGGTCCTCAATTGTGCTAGAGAGGGTTAGCTGAATCAAAATTTAACAGCACAGAAGGTTGTATTCCAGTGCCACTGACCAAAGGTTTTAAGGTACTATTTAATCTATCAGTATGATGTAGCTAATGAGGTCAATAGTCTAATAATTTGTTGAATTAAAAACAAACAAAAAAAGCCATTTGATTTTGTTCCATTCCCTTCTGTACCTGGCTTTATGAGAAAGAAAAAATATTAGTTGTATTCTTCATCTTGTCACTTTGTCTTTACTAGTTTAACATTTTCTCTTTCTCTTTGTGAAGCTACCAGTCTTTTCCTGGAATTTTACTTTTTTGATTAGATTGTCCTCATGCTCCCTCCCACCAATATTGAGTTTTACTTGTATACTTCTCTGATTCACTTATGTTCTGCAAATCCTTTTCAGGACAGAGTAACCAGTACTGTCAAATGCATCCAGAAGAGACTAATCTTTAGTTCCTGTTGGAAAGATTGAGCTCTGTCTGAGGCACAGAGGAAAGAATAAAGTCACAGTTGCTCATGAAACAGGGCTGAACAGAACAGAGACGTATATCATAACACAGGAGACCAATATAACAAAAGAAGAGGGCTGGAGCACCTCTCCTATGAGGACAGGCTGAGAGAGTTGGGGCTGTTCAGCCTGGAAAAGAGAAGGCTCCGGGGAGATCTTATAGCGGCCTTCCAATACCTGAAGGGGGCCTACAAGAAAGCTGGGGAAGGACTTTTCATAAGGGCAACTAATGACAAGACAAGGGGAAACGGGTTTAAACTGAAAGAGGGGAGGTTTAGATTAGATATTAGGAAAAAGTTCTTCACTGTGAGGGTGGTCAGACACTGGAACAGGTTGCCCAAGGAAGTTGTGGATGCCCCCTCCCTGGAAGTGTTTAAGACCAGGCTGGATGAGGCTTTGAGCAACCTGATCTAGTGGAAGGTGTCCCTGCTGACGGCAGGGGGATTGGAACTAGATGATCTTTAAGGTCCCTTCCAATCCAAACCATTCTATGATTCTATGATTCTAAGATTGTTCTTGCTTTAGAGATTTGTTTTCTTTCAAGTCAGTTGTTCTCCATCCCTTCTCCAGAGTACTGTATCATGAGTTTTGTGTATCTCCATAGAAATCTGCTTCTAACTGGAGATGCCTAGTGTCATCCCAGGAGCATTTGTGGTCATGCAGGAAGAAGCCAATAGTGCATGGAAATCATTCCATCCTCAGCCCAGTGGAAATATGGCCACAGGTTGTCCAGACTTTCCATACTCAAATTTCTAAGCTGATTCAGATATTATAACATCTGAGTTATACAGCCAATATTGCTACTAACCCTGAAAAGCAGTTTCTTCCTGGGCTGTGCTCAGTTTCACGCCAGATGTCACAGAGTGACAGGAAAGGCAACAGGACAACACATCTCCCTTGGCTATGTTTGTCCACATCCTATTATTTACCAACTGTAGCTACATCCAGATAATGAGTGGTAATAGAGAGAAAAGAAGTTTGACAGAAAAGCAGTTTTAGCTGATTTTTATCCTAATATTCAGGATGACATTTGTGGTCAGACAGAGTTCTTGTGAAATGTGTTACCATGACTACATCCCTAGATTTAAAGTTTCCTTTTCCATAGTGAGAGTTGATGACTTAGATTCAGCTGAGGCAAGCAAGAAGATAATGAAGAGGAAATAAAGTGAAGATAAAAAATAACATAAAAAGGAGGTAATAGAATGTGGCCACCCAGCTGAAAAACAGCTTGGCAGAAAAAGACCTGGGGGTCCTGGTAGACACCAGGTTGAATATGATCCAGCAATGTGCCCTTGCTGCAAACAAGGTGAATGGTATCCTGGTCTTTATAAGACAAAGTATTGCAGCAGGTCAAAGGAGGTGATCTGACCCCTTTATTCAGCCATAGTGAGGCCACATCTGGAGTACTGTATCTAGTTCAGGGCTCCTTAGTACAAGAGAGACATAGACATACTGCACAGAGTCCAGTGAAGAACCATGAAGGTGATTAAGGAATTGGAATATTTCCTCTATGAGGAAAGGCTGAGAGAGCTGGGACTCTCTAGAAAAAGAAGATTCTGAGGGCAACTCATCAAAGTATGAAACTACCTAAAGGGAGGGTGCAAAGAGGATGGAGCCAGGCTTTTTCCAGTGGTGACCTCTAACAGAATCAGAGACAATGGGGACAAACTGGAACACAGTTTTGTGAAGCTGAACATCAGGAAAAAACATTATCTTTTCTTCTTCTTTCCTTTTGCTTTGCAATCCATAGTCCATGACAGCTCTTTGTGAATTGTTTTCACCACACAATTGGGTATATAAAATTAGACACCCAGTTCCAATTTTTGGCTAACTAAATCACATCATGCTGTGATTTAGTTCAAGATCTGCTGGGAAATTGCTGTTCCAAGACATTTGTGGTCTAGGTGGTATGGACCTAGATGCAAAATGACAATTCTAAGCATCGTGGCATAGTGATGTTCCAGATGCCATTTGGGAAGAAAGCTGCAGAGGTGAGAACAAACATTCAGATCGTTCAACTCCAAAGATGTTTGCTCTTTGTTGTATTTCTGTAAACTGGAGTTAAATATTGCACCTTTGATTTCAGCTGAAGGATTTCAGCACTATGAATATAGGTGCAAACATGACCTCAGATTTGTTTCCTATAACTTCAAGATCATTTTTCCTCTTCCATTGTCTCCTGACATCCTCATCAAAATCACCAGGGAACTGTAAGTCAATGGCAAAGCTCAGCTATACTCAGTAGCTTTAGCTCTATGAGCTGAAACCTGAGCTATAAATGAGATCCAACAGGAAACAAACTCTTCACAAATGCTTAGGGAAGACTCCAACCAGCCTTTTATAACTTAATTTTATATTCACTGTATTTTATTCAGAGAAAGAGGAAAGGAAATTGAAAAAAAAAATCAGCACAGTCCACAGCACTTAGAAAGTGGAAGAGAAGAAAATACAATATATTGAGGGCAACTGGAAATGTTTTTGTGTATATCCATGTATATTCAACTAGAAAATGAGGTCACATTCAAACTGGAGGAGCCCTGTGAGCATTGCATTCCTCAAAATTACAAACTTTGGAAATAATACTTTCATAAAGACTGAACTATAACACATCAAACACATTTCCGTTGCAAACCTCTGAGTTTTAGCTGGATGCTGAAAATTACTGAAGGTTGTTACATTCCTTTTTCTAGTCATTGTCTGAGTTGTATGCTCAGTACTTGACAAAGATAACTTCAGCCTTCAGTTTTAATATGCCTGATGCACTACAGTATAAAAGGCATAAACATGACTTACGAAGTATTCACAACTTTCATATTACAACAAAAATACTGAGGTGAGATTGTGAAACATTTCATTTTAAAAGTTCACAGTCCTGAGAAACAAAATTAAAGACGATGACCTATAGGATACGTCAGCAAGTTAAAACAAGGAAGTGCTGTGATTTTAATGGGTTTTTGCATTACAGCTCCCCACACTTAAATTAACATACTCTGCATGGCAAAGTCAAAGCTAAAATATGCAGTCTGTTCCATCGTTTCCCTCTTCATTAAAAAAATGAAGAGCATAACAGAAAGAGAAAGCTGTGACATATAAGCAGTGCTTTCTTACAAAAGGAGAGAGACAACTCCCACACATTTAAATTCTTAGGATATAAGATGGATTTCAATGCACCTTTCTCAGTCTCTTAATGTAAAGGACAGTCCCTACTCCAAACTATGTGTAACCACTACCACATACATCTAGGTTGCTGTTTCAGATCCTCTGTTCTTTCAACAAGAATGAACTTTACAGTTTTTTTCTATTTTTTGTCTGTTATTCAGTCAAGGTCAAACTGATCTTAAGCATCTGGAAGTGATGAACTTCACTGATAAAAGTATCAAAGTTTCAAAGGAAAGTATAAACTACTTTCAGGATGGAGCTTGATCAGCTTATGAAAAGGCTGTGGTTGTGTGTGATAACAGGAGATTGAAATCATTGTTTGAACAGGTCTCCAACATTTCCTTCCCTTCTCTCTAATCTCACTTTACACAGAAACATGCTTATTCTTCCTGCAGAACAATCAGTGAGTGTACAGGTGGTTGGATGGACCCCAATGTCATTCAGTCAGGGCTTGACCACCACTAGCCTTGTTCCCATCTACTTGATCAGGTCCTTTTACATTTCCACTTCTCTCCTGCAACACACCTGGGGACATTATGTATTTGCTGGTATATTTCATTCTCTGAAAACTTATAATTCTCTGTATTTCAGGGTATATAGAAGTCTGAGCCCATTACTTATGCATAGAAAGGGATGTTTTATTATCTTTGGAAAGACATTACCCTTGCGTATACTGCTCCCATGTTTCTCCTTTGTTCTCTGCTCTGGAGAACTCCCAGGAGAGTTTTGTCCCATGACGATGACTCCGTACCTTACATTGAGATGTAAGCAAAAAAGCACAAAAATTATATTTATTTTGAGCATATCTCTCATCTAATTGTTCAGAACAGAATGCAAACTGGGGACAAAATGCTGTGAATGGCATAACTCCGTTGAAGTTACGTCTCATTTGTTCACTGTTTTATCTAGACAGACTTTTGAATGATTTACTCAACTAGCTAAAAATGTTTTATTGGCTATTCTTCCTTTAACCATCAGAGCAGACATCACAGGGGACTTTTTTATCTCTTGGTGTAAACTTCACTCTGCTTTTTCAAAAAATGCATGATATTAGGCTACAGTAGCATTTTCTGGAAAGCAGGAGACTGGCTGAAATGACAAACAGTGGCTGCCATGTTCTGCCTAATTTTAGGATAGTGAATAGTTTGCACAGCATCATATTAGTGACCAAGACTTGACTTTATGCCAGGACTTTCTATGGACTTGAGTTTTTACCCTATATCCCTTCTCCCATACTAAACACTACACACACACATATTGAGTCAGCAAACATCTGACTTTTTTTATAGGTTACATTGCTAGAGGTCAGTGCTAACCAGGCAGGAATAAGGAGAAGAGGAGAG
Source organism: Antrostomus carolinensis (assembly GCF_000700745.2). Lineage (NCBI taxonomy): Eukaryota > Metazoa > Chordata > Aves > Caprimulgiformes > Caprimulgidae > Antrostomus > Antrostomus carolinensis. Next base: position 31,255 of record NW_010294656.1, read on the forward strand.
GAGAGGAGAGGAGAGGAGAGGAGAAGAGAAGAGAAGAGAAGAGAAGAGAAGAGAAGAGAAGAGAAGAGAAGAGAAGAGAAGAGAAGAGAAGAGAAGAGAAGAGGCCAAGATGAAATTCAGGAATTAGCATATGGACAAGTTTAGGATGGGACATATGGAATGATGGTTAGTAGGAAGTAAGAGCTATGACTAAACAGGAAGGAACTAGGAGAGAAACACACTTTGTTGTTGGTAACTGATAACAACTGCTCATGTGCCTCCTATACCTGGCACATGTGGTATTCCCAGCCAGATCCACTGACTGCTCCTTCCTCAGCTCATCAAACACTTCAGACCCAATGTCTCTCAACAGAAATTCCCTCAAGTTGCCAGCTTATCATTTGCAGAATTTGGTCATCCAGGTGAAGCTTAATGAAAGTCAACATAATGGGAGTCTTGGATAAAAAATCCAGCTATATCGCCTAGTTTCCAGGAAACATCTTCACTAGTGTTAACCAGAGATGTAATCTGCCTCGAAGCCATCTCTTGTCAAGGCATGAGTTTCTGTTTTAAATGCAAACTGGCATGCTTTAGAGGGTAATTTGAATCACTGAATAATTTTGGTTGGAAGAGACCTCTGGATATAATTTGGTGCACGCTCCCTGAGTAATGGGTCAAGCAATTTGTGAAAGGAATAGAAAGGAATAGAGGGGCAGCTCTGACCTCCTGGTCCTCTGAGCACGTACTGTCTTTATAGCAAAATTACTCACTAAAGTTAAATCAGAAGTTGTCAGTATGATTATAATAAATCTACGTTAATGCCTCTGAACACATTAGAGGCATGGAGCCGATCTCCAAAGTACATTTGCATCTGGGAATTTTTCTTTTTTCTAACTTCTACATTTTAAACTGCTACTTTTCTGTCCTTTTCTGTCATTCACATGCCATATGACATTGTGCTTAGTGACAAAGGTGAAGCAGAAGGAAGAGGAATATTCGTGGTTATGGCACTTATCTTCTCAAGGAGCCATTGCACATGCTGAGGCCCTGCTCTCCAGGAAGAGGTTGGAATCTACTTGCCAATGGGAAGTGAACAACTTCCTCTTTTTGTTCTCCTTATGTGTGCGGCTTTTGCTTTCACTATTAAATGTCATTATCTTGATCCACGAGTCTTTTCATCTTACATCTGTTTTTCTTCCCATTCTGCAGGAGTTCCATGTAGATACTTAAATGTACATATCTTAACTGACAAGCTCAAATCCACCTTGAGAAAGGACATAATGAAGTTGTCTAATCATAGCTGTCTACTGCCTTTTGTGGTCACATGGTATCTGAGACTCCCAGACCAGGTTCACAGATAAATGGGACCCACAGAAGACCAGTGTTCATCTGGTTTAGCACCTGGTGTCTGTGGAATATCCGATAGCATCTCACACAGCATTAGATGACTCTTTAGGGAACCAAATCCTACCCTAGGCTTTAACATTTGCAATTTTAAAAGGGGGTTCAGAACATCTTTGTAGAGGTATCAGACTTGTTCACAGCACATGGGAAAACAAGGTATATAACAGTTGGACAGTAACAGCACTATGAAATAAAAGCAGAGAGAGCCTTGTGTGACAGGATGGTGATAATGGGATTTGACATGAAATATACCCTGGGGTGAGAATAACTAAGACTGTACTTAGTCCCTACCTTCTCTTCTTTTGTTTCAAGTTGGGAAATCTTGACATAGGAAAAAAAAGGTAAGGGAAAGAAGGCATTCAGCTTTACTAAACAGGTTGGTGAACATATGGATTTGGGCTTTCTTTAAGAATGAGTATGTAAAATTTCCTGGACTTTAACACCCAAAAGCCTGCAAAAAATCTCTTGGTCATAAAAATATACATATCTACCACTCAATAATGAATCACCTAGTGCCTACAATCCCTTCCTTATTTGGGACTTTAGCCACATAAATATAACTGTTTATTGTCTTTGTAATTTTTTGTACCTTTTTTTGTTGGGGTTTTTTTGATTGTTTGCTTGTTTTTTCCTCTAACTGAATTAACATGCCCAACTATTAAGAAAGAACATCATTTTATTGCAACTCTTAATGACACTAAAAATGTTTGGGGATTATGTATTAAGAGCAGGAACTGAGCTCAGAGTGACTGTTTGCTTCTTGTTATGGAAAAAGTCTGTATAAGTATTTACTTTTCCAGCTCTTACAATTTTCTGTAACTGCAGGTATGAGGTATTTTAAAAACATTTTTGTATCCTTCCTCCTGAGTATTGTCTACATTCCACATCCGACAACTGCTCCAACCCCATTACCACAGTTTATGTCTGCACCTGATAGTAAAAGCGTAAGTAAACGTGAGAGAGGGGGGGTCTCATCTCTGTGGAGGCTACAGCATTCAAAGCTTCATGCATGAGGTAGCTTCAGCTCTTTGTGAAACACGACATCAATGCAATTTAGAAGCTTTGCAGTCAGAGAGTGAGAAAGAACATTTTTAAAAAACCATGACACACTATGTGACGCCAAAGAAACTGTTTCTCCTTTGACAGCCTTTGCGTTGCTACTATAAAATAACAATTAGGGTGCTCCTGTGAGCAGCTATAACTCAGCTGAGTCACTGAGCATTTTGAAGATGTATTTGTGAAGCAGGAAGAGAAGAAAAAAAAACAAAATACTGAATAGAACCTATGGCAGAGGTTAAAATGGTCCCGTTTTACCTGGACATTCTAAAATATACTGTAGGTTATACAGCAGAAAGTGATACCATTAGGAAATGAAAACTCAAGCCAGCAACATATAATCAGTCTTTCAGAGCTTAAGGAGTTAGGATTGAATAAAACAGTAAGCCTTCATCTTCAGTGGGTTCTTATTAAAAAGTGGCTGCTACATTGACTCGTTTGTATAAAAACCTGTGTAAATTGTGAAAAGAAAAATTACAGGCTTGTGCATGTAACAGTTACTCTGGTACCCGCACAAAGAAGCTATGTTCTAGCCAACACCGTAGCACAAATAATAAACTTAGGCCATCAGAGGCTCAAGTCAAAGCCCAATACATTCTTTCCACGCTCTTCAGAAGAAAGTGGACCAGGCTATGGGTCATCTGTTCTGCTGTTCATTGTTACTCTTCAGTGTTGGATTTGCAGTTGACTTTTAGAGGAAGTGATCTAAGTGAGTTAGGCAGTGTCTTAGCAAAGCCAAAGGGGTTTTTATAGATACAATAGAGCATTATATATATATATATATATGTGTGTGTATATATATATATACATGTATATAAATATAAAGTTATATTTATACACATATGTATGTGCTCCAAAGGCAATGTGGTAAAGTAAGTATCTGTTTAGCTGTCAGTAAATTCTCTCTTCCTTTCCCTCTTCCTCCCTGATGCTCCCATGCTGCTGGGACAAAAAGGGATGAAAGATACAGTGAGAGCACCAGGTATTTCTGTATGTTTGAATCTGGAAAGGTGAAAGGTCATTTAATTGATAGAGATTTTTGAAAATGTGGTGATTTGGAGAAATATATTCCAGCAAACAATCTCCCTTTCTCATACACTTATTCATGTACAGAGATCTTTACCCAACAGTGATGTGTGCCCAGCACGTCTCCAAGCTACGATTGCCTATTTTGAGCAAATCCACAGTGAAAAATGACTGACTGTGCAAGGATCTTGGAGTTCCTGGTTCTTGGAAAAATGGATAGGTTTCTTTGGCTATATCTGAGAGGTTTTTTTGATCCAGGACTTTGGTTTTGGTGTTTTAGTTTTTAAAAAAATATATATATTTTTAATTCTTCTACTTAATTATCTTTCTACCTGCAAACTCTGATTTAAAGTATGTCTTGTTTTGTTCCTATAATCCTGAGCTACATTTTGTTGCCCTCCTGTATGCAGAGGAAAAAGGAGCCCAGTTAAAAAGCTGAAAAGTTGAATTTATCTTTAACTGAATCAATAAGGAGAAGACTTTGAGCTTTATCAAAAGAAGGGTATCAGTTACTTTAGGTTTGCAGCTTGGTTCTGAGTCTGACCTGTGACCTCCCTGGTAATTAATGTCACAACTGCATTCTGCAAGGAGACAAATGTGCTGTTAGTAGCAATTAATATCACCACTGACCTCAGCTCTAAAGGTTCACGTGTGGCCTGAAGGGATATTTAAATGCTTTATGTTAGCAGCTGGAAGCTTTATATATGCCATTGTGTAAAGTGAGAACATTGAGAAGACCCTTAAGGCACTCAGAAAAAAGGATAATAACATTTGAATCTGTGTCTCAGCATCTCACACAGAATGTGAAGTAAAGTCTCCATATCTTGGAAGGAAGCTAATAGGCAGACAAGGAAATGACAAGCTGCTCACTCTTCCATTTAAAAAAAACCCAAAAACAAAAACAAACCCAAAAAAACAAAAACACAAACAAAAAAACCCCAAACCCACAATAAAACAGGTAAAAGAAGTTATATTGTACCAAATACTTCCCTCCTGATCTCCTTTCTTTCATAACTGCTATTGGCATAAAAAGAAACTAAGCCCTTCTACATGAACTAATTTGCACTTAAAATGGAAATCCAAAGAGGTGTCAATACCAACAGCCAGCATAACTCTCTCAGGAGACATCTAAACCCAAAGACACTTAAAATGCCACAGTCCCATCCCTTTTTCCCTGAAAGCTTTCTAGACACCTGCAGTGCCTCTCGTGCTTTCAGCTGGACTGGTTTGATTAATTAACAGTCAAACACACATATTCATACACCACTGGAGACCTAACACTAGCTGAAGCAGGAGGTTGAGCCCAATCTGTCAGGTTAGTTCAGAGCCAAGCCACCCTATGTAGACCCCTGACTGGTGCCTTGTAACAAGCAGAGGTAATTCCTTTCCTGTTGACCACAGTAAGGGTGTTAGATCCATTTCTGAGGTAATACTCTGTTGTTCGGAAAACAGTCTGAGACATTTTAAGCCTGTAGCACCCATCTGACACGAGATTGCTCTAACAACCAAAGCACAGCTGAGGAAGAAGAGGGAAAAAATAGGTGGCTGAAGAAGCTATCTTTTCACAATAGTGATGCCACATTCATGGGGTTAAAAAAGAGGAGTCTAGACATCTCAACAGGTCAACAGCAATCCAGCAGTCCATGAACCTGCATCACAAAACACCAGGATCATAGAATCATAGAATGGTTTGGATTGGAAGGGACATTAAAGATCATCTAGTTCCAATCCCCCTGCCATCAACAGGGACACCTTCCACTAGATCAGGTTGCTCAAAGCCTCATCCAACCTGGCCGAGAACACTTCCAGGGAGGGGGCATCCACAACTTCCTTGGGCAACTTGTTCCAGTGTCTGACCACCCTCACAGTGAAGAACTTCTTCCTAATATCTAATCTAAACCTCCCCTCTTTCAGTTTAAACCCATTTCCCCTTGTTTTGTCATTACTTTGCCCTTATGAAAAGTCCCTCCCCAGCTTTCCTGTAGGCCCCCTTCAGGTATTGGAAGGCCGCTATAAGATCTCCCCAGAGTCTTCTCTTTTTCAGGCTGAACAGCCCCAACTCTTTCAGCCTGTCTTCATAGGAGAGGTGCTCCAGCCCTCGGATCATCCTGGTGGCCCTTCTCTGGACTTGTTCTAACTGGTCCATGTATATCTAAGTATAAAGGCACTAACTTGCAGGTGCTAACTAACTATCTTTTTATTAGACACATCTGTTGATTTCTCTGTGCAAAATCTGTACAGTTATATTAGTTCTGCCAGTATGAAGATAAACTGATTCACTGCTAGCCCTCCAAGAGCACCACAGAAGATGGGTGGCCTCATCCTGAAAGTCCACTGCTGTCTCCAGCTGTAGCCTGTTATCTTCCTGTCTGTATTGCCACATCTCAGTGTCTCACCGCAAGACCTGTTAGACACTGGGGTGCTAAATAGCTCTTCTGTCACCATGTCTACTGTCTACTGGTGTCTCCTGGAGCACCACCTGCCAGATAGGAAACTGATTATGTGTTGCAAGGTTTCTATCATGAGGTAGGTGATTCTGATAGTCCTGTACTTCCTTGGAAATGAGGTGGTCATTAAACTGCAGTAATGCCCCATATTCTGACTCTGGTCTGGGGAGCAACACATAACTCCATAATTCACTATGGAAAGGACTGCCAGGCCTCTGGTGGCTTAATAAACCAACATTTGTTTAAGTGGTGGTACTTATATCACAGGTATTTCTCATGGAAATAGATCCATAACCTCAGGATTCAGAAAGTGAGAGAAAAACCTCAGCAATGATTCTCTCTCTCCCCACAAAAAAAAAAGATGCACTACATCCTTCACAGCCTGAGTACGGTGGAAAGGTGCAGTGGAGACTGAGGTATCTGGGCATATCTATGCAGCATATGATCCTAACTGGTGGGTAGACATGTTTGTTTTCACCAACTGCCCTTTGGCCAGCAATGTTCAACACAGTACTTGGAGGTTTGACACAGTACTGGGTGAAAGCAGCACTGGTTGCCCTATTACTCTGTGGAAATAGCTCCCTTCTGGCCTTGCAGAGGTTGTGAAGATCTGCAGATCCAATACGTTACTGCGTGTTTGCCATAAGCTAAAAGGGGAGCACTACTGATTAATGAAGTCTTGAAAATCATTGAATCATTGAATCATAGAATGGTTTGGGTTGGAAAGGACATTAAAGATCACCTAGTTACAACCCCACTGTTGTGGACAGGGTTGTCAACCACTAGATCAGGCTGCCCAGGACCTCATCCAACCTGACTTTGGATGCCTCCAGGGATGGGGCAACCACAACTTCTCTGGGCAATATGTGCCAGTGCCTCACCACCCTCTAAGTGAAAAATTTCCTCCTAATATCTCAGCTAAATCTTCCCTCTCTTAGTTTAAATCCATTTCCCCTTGTCCTATCACTATCTGTCCATGTCAAAGTCACTCTTCCTCCTGTTTATTAGCTCCCTTCAGGTTACTGGAAGGCTGCAATGAGATCTCCTTGGAGCCTTCTCCAAGCTAAACAAGCCCAACTCCCTCAACCTTGTGGAATGTAATGACCTGTGGAAGCTCTCAAAGTACCCTCTAAAATTTGCCCCTTTTATTATAAAATGTCAGGAGAAAATGTGGAGGCAATAAACTTCGTAGTAATAAAGAAAATTTATTGTCTAATAGACCAATGAAACCTACATTATCATAAATAGCCTAAAGTTATTTAGACTATTCACCACATAATGAATGTCATTAGCATTGAGAGAAGTGAATTTGTACATGCAGATCATTGCAAGGAATTTGGATGTACTATGAGATACAAAAACAGCATTGGGATAAAAAATCAGCAACGGGCTGGAGATAAGGGGCTTGTCCTGGTAGTGCTGAGACATGTGTATACAGAGGTACAGAAATTATTTCCTCTACTCAGAAAATGAAAGTGTGCAGACATCTCCATTTACTTGTCATTGCTTCTTAGCAAAATGTGGTGGCTCTTATGAAGAAATTAAAGCTGAGCAAATTGATGGTTAACAGGATAAGGACGGGAAAAAATCATAATAATATAACAATCCAGATGAGGACAAGTAGTTCTGAAAAAAAGCATGTGACAATGGCATATTCTCATTTTCTCTGTCTCCTGAGGCATTTGTTAATCAAAATAATGAAACAATTCAGTTAGCAGTTGACAAGTCACCTGAGTTTACTCACCAGATTAGCTTTGGTCTCCTGCTTTGACCTTTTAACTTAACAGCCATGATGTAAACAGCAGAACTGAAGAAGAGAAAGCTCTGGGGAGACCTTCTAGTGGCTTTCCAGTACCTGAAGGGGACCTACAGAAAAGCTGGAGGGGGACTTTGAAAAGGGCAGTTAGTGATAGAATAAGGGGTAATAGTTATAAACTGGACAAGAGTAGATTTAGATGAGACATTAGGAAGAAATTCTTTCCTGTGAGGGTGGTCAGACACTGGCCCATGTTGCCCAGAGAAGCTGTCGCTGCTCCTCCCTGGAAGTGTTTAAGGCCAGGCTGGATGAGGCTTTGAGCAACCTGGTCTAGTGGAAGGTGTCCCTGCTCATGACAAAAGGGTTGGAACTGGATGATCTTTAAGGTCCCTTCCAACCCAAACCATTCTATGATTCTAGGAACTGTCCCCAAAATTCTATTTCCTGCTATTACTCATATAATAAGAGCAACAAGATAAGGCAAGAATTATATACCTTAAAAGACAAAATATATTAAGGATCTTTCTTTTTTTTTAATTTTTCCATGTGACACTGATTAATTAAGCCCTGCTATCAAATAATTTTTGAAAAACACAGTCTTTTTACTCCTTTTTCTTCTTGTGCAAAAGAGGGATTATATTGTTTTTCCTGGTGAAAAAATACACATGTCACAACCAATATTTCTAATTGCCATTCATAACTTCCAATGGAAAAATAAAAAGTAAAATAAGTACAAAGGACCCCTTGAATCTAAAGTCAGACATCTTAATTGGAGGTGGAAACTGGGAAGGACGAGCAGGAGCCCAGCAGCTGCCTCTGTCCATGGTACTAGTTCCAACATAAAGACCTGACCTACTCCCCTCGGGACCTCTGGCTCCTTCTCTTCCAATCTACTGACAAAAAGAATTTCATCAGATTTATAATGATTTTTGTTACCGTCAGTGACAACACAAGTGATTATTAATTGCATTTTCTTTGACAAGCATTCATCTCTAAAAGGCTTTCATGCATCAGCATCCAGACCATCCTCTGTGGCTCTGAGTGTGAGAGTCACTGTAGTCAACAAAGAGATTAGAGCTATCAAGGTGATTAAGTGAGTGGAGCATCTCCCTGATGAGGAAAGGCTGAGGGAGCTGGGGATCTTTAGCTTGGAGAAGAGGAGACTGAGGGGAGACCTCATTAATGTTTATAAATATGTAAAGGGCAAATGTCAGGAGGATGGAGCCAGGCTCTTCTCAGTGATGCCCAATGACAGGACAAGGGGCAATGGGTGTGAGCTGGAACACAGGAGGTTCTGCTTAAACTTGAGAAGAAACTTCTTTACTGTAAGGGTGACAGAGCCCTGGGACAGGCTGCCCAGGGAGGTTGTGGAGTCTCCTTCTCTGGAGACATTCAAGACCTGCCTGGACACCTTTCTGTATGATCTCATTTAGGTGTTCCTGCTCCGGCAGGGCAATTGGTCTAGATGATCTTTCAAGGTCCCTTCCAATCCCCAACATTCTGTGATTCTGTGATTCTGTGTAACCCAGGAAGGAATTTTTCTGATCTAACCTGAATTTCTAGAGTGATGGCTTTACAGCCAGTAGACCTTTAGTTGGTAGACTAAAATTAATTCAGTGTTAAACAAGATGTCTGAATAGGTCAGATAGACAGTGAATTCAAAATAAGTGTTTCTTTCTTTTCACAGAATCACAGAAATGCCTAGATTGGAAAAGACCTTTAAGATCATTGAGTTCAATCATTAACCTCACACTGACGAGTCCCTGACTAAACCACGTCCCTAAGCATTATGTCTACACAGCTCTTAAACCCCCCCCCAGTGATGGGGACTCCACCACTGCCCTGGGCAACCCCTTCCAATGCCTCAGAACCCTTTCAGCAAAGAAATTCTTCCTCACATCCCATCTCAACTGCCCTGGCCACAACTTGAGGCCATTTCCTCTTGTCCTGTCCCTTGGTCCTTGGTTGAACAGACCCACCCCCACCTCTCTCCACCCTCCTCCAAGGGACTTGGACAGAGCCACAAGGTCTCCCCTCAGCCTCCTTTTCTCCAGGCTCAACAACTCCAGTTCCCTCAGCTGGGAACTCAGCACACTTGTGCTCCAGACCCTTCCCCAGCTCCGTTGCCCTTCATTGCCCTTTTGGTCATAAAACTGTCAGTCAGCCCACATTAAAACAATCCAAATTACAATAACCTCTATCACTCAAGATGGGGTTCACCTTCTCCAGTACAGTAACTGTAAAGCAGATACCTATTCAGCCCTGCATTATTTCAGACTCCTTCTGAAGTCAATGAAGAGAGATGGGTATATTCAGAGGGTGATCTTAAAATAGTTGCCTAATACAGGTGAGATGAACCACCTCCACCCTTATAAAAAAGATGAAGACAATTAGCTAAGCAATAAGGGAGAAGGCTGTTACTTTTGTTAACATTCCTGTTGCTTGCCAAATATGTCTTCTGTGGGTGCCCCTGGATGACTTTGCCATCGGCCCACGTACCCATGTATTGCTTTAGTCAGTTGTTCTATCACCCAGTGACACATCCCCACCTGGGAAAGGGAACTGGGGAAAGGAAAGGAGATCCATGGGTTGAAATGAAAACAGATTTAATGAAAGAATAATAATTTCTAATATTAATACTAATACTAATATAAAATACACAAAGTTATACTCAGCCAACAAAAGCACAGCAGTTACAACAAGTGGGAGAGCAGGCCTCAGGGGCAGAATGATGGGCAAGACTCTCCAGCGATGGTGGCCATTGAGGAAGAGGGGTCATCCCTAGCAAACTTTCCAATTTATAGTGAGTGTGATGTTTATGGTATGGAATATTTCTGTTCGCCAGCTTGGGTTCGCTGTCCCGGCTTTCACTCCTCCTGGCCTTAGCACCTGAGTAACTCTAAACTGCTAAAGACCCTGATCACTATGGAAATCCACACACCATGACTGGCCACAAACTAAAACAAAGTGCCTTATCAACTTTATTCTCACCAAATTTCGTGTTGCAGTGTTCTTAACATGCAGCTTTTGTGACAAATAATTAATTCTATGATTCAATCACAGTGAAACCAGGACACCATGTAAATTACTCATGTGCCAGGCTTGGTCTTGCTTGTATTTTCTTTTTAAACATTCATTTCCGTAGCTTCTTCTATCTCTATAAGAATGTTTCTTGTTGCTCTCTAATGACCCTGAAGTAATTTCCCAGATATTCTGTTGTCAAATGAAAATCCCAAACTCATATTACAACCAGGATTATGGGTTTTTTTCTTCTCTGACTTTCAACAAAGCAGACATTTGTCACTCTTGATATTTTATTGTCTCAGAAACACATACCTGACAGTGATGAATTCTAGCAAATTCCCTCTAAAAGTATACAGATTAATTAAAGGTCTGCTGCATATTCCTCCCTTAAGCCTCTCGACTGTTAATAAACAGAAGAAAATCTTATTTCAATAACCTCTCTTCTAATTAACATTCTTCTCTGCTTTTCCCTGGGTATCTTAAGCATCTAGTGCCTCACTGGGACTCACTTGGACAGTGTCTTCCTACAAACAGTACATAGCCCTCTACGATGATATTAGAAGTTGGATAACTAGTAATGTTAATTACTAAAATTAAACACACACGGAAAGCTGATGTCTAGAATTACTCACTCCCTTCCTTTCCTTCTCCTTTGGCTTTGCCTGTATTTATGGTCCATTTGTCTGATTGGATTATTTTAGACACCTCAGTTTAGCTGCCTGATAATCTCTTGCTTGAGTGCATGCATTGTTTCTACCAGAGGAGATCATTAGGACTAAATGAGCACATAATAATGCAAAAAAGCCTAATAATTTACCTTATTTAAGAAATGCAAGGCTGATCATATTCAAAACTAGTATTAAACATAACTCAAAGATGTCTGTGTGTATGCCATCTATTTCACAGATCTCACATACTGTTACTTAAGATGAAAGTGGTCCCAGGTTTATGAAATTTGTGTAATAAATAAATTTCCACAGTAAATAAATTTTTGAATCATTGTTCTAGCTCATGCCTGTCTACAAGCACCAAATGTCAGTTCTGAAAAAAGATAACCATCTCAGTTCTTGGTGGGATCTCATATAGTCACCTTATTCCAGTTGATGAACTTTTAGTTTTTCCAAGATACTTAAGTCGTATGTGTGCACATATCCTGACAAATATAGCAGATGCAAGTCAGCTGCCAAATGACCAGAGTCAAGTACATAAAGGGTGAAGTGGATATATGATAGAGTATATAAAGATTGAAGCATATAACAGAAATCAAAAATTATTGAAATAATGATTTAGTGACATTGTAGGGAAGGAAGTTTGTTGTTTACTTCTGCGTAAGGTGTTTTGAGTTGTACCTAAAAAGTGCTATGATAGTTGAGTGATGGAATTAATATAATTACAGATGGCCACAGTTGGTTTTGGTTTGTTATTTTATTTTAATTTAATAATCAATAGCTCTCCTCACACCTAAAAGGAAAAGAGCAAGAGAATAAATGTTGAATTAAAAAGAATAATGAGGGAGCAACCCTTTTTCTTCCACATGGTTCTCAGCCACCTCAAATTATTTTGATCAAACCATAATCAAACACTTTGTTTCATTTAACATTTATCCAATGCTTTTGTATTAATTTAAAAATTATTTTTCAAAATGAAATCTGCAACAATTACATCAGCTGCTACTTCACTAACAGTTATATAATCACAACAATTTTCAAACACTTCTCCCAATTCAACTTCATGCTTTTTTTTCAGTATAATATGGTCAAAAAGTATAACCTAAACACAGCTTGTGAGAGACAAGGGGTTGCATCTGATTATGGGATACATGTGGATTTGTTTAAAGATGACTGATTCTGAGTAATTTTTTTCCCCTTTAATTTGATCTCTTTGAAAAGGGAACTCACTTCATTGCAAAGTCATTGAAGGCTCCTCAGTAATGAATTGACAAGGCTTATGCGTCACAAAACATTGCTGTTCAATGCCCAAGAAAATAACCACAATTTTTAGGTTATTTTAGGACCTTCAATGAAATTTTAAGGTACAAATGAAAAAAAAAAACAAACAACAAAACATTAGTTAAATGAAGTCAACTGGCTTTGGAGAGATAATATTTTCAATAGGTGTTCTGATAAAAGTATATGGCTGTGTTCCTTCATGTATGTACAAACATTTGTGTCACTATCTTCTGTGATGTCTTACATGTCACCACTAAAGAACCTGTCTCTGGCTGCAATTACACTTCATTCTTTTTACAGACTATTTTTATGCAACTATTTATGCACTAAGTTTATTTCTTGAACTAGCAGTTTAAATTGGGTGCCATAGACTGTCGTGCTTCTCAAAATGCTATTTCAGATCTTGTCAATCCTGACCCTTTCCTGTGAACCTGGCAATGTTCTTACAATTCCTTTTTTTCTTCCTGCATAATTGCTGTTCACTTCTCATTAACCCTGTGAGCCTTCCCACTACAAATTACTCTGACAACTGTAGAATGGGAATGTATCATTTTCTATCCTGTGGGGTTCAATTAGTTTCATTTGCTTGGTTGTAGGTTTGTCATAATCTCTGAAAATGATTCCACATTACTTGTGGATTTCACAACTTGAGATGAACACAGGCTCATACTCATGGATAGCCTTCCTTGTAGTTTTTTATATTCAGAAGGTTTTCAAAATCAGGAATCAAAATCAATAGTCAATCAGAATCTGGGGAATTAATATGATCTCATGTGCTTTGTGAAAGCAACTTTGCAGCTTCTGAATATCATAAATCCTTCATTGTTCTGCTCCATCTTAACAGCTCTTGGATTCTGCTTGGACATTTCATATTTTCCGTCAATAGTGACAGCACTGGCTTCTTTTAGGACCAGAGAAAATGGTAGGAAGATGTGCCAGGGGAGTTTATGTTGGCCATGAGGAAAAGGTTCTTGAGGCAGAGGGTGGTGGAGCACTGGGACAGGCTCCCCAGGGAGGTGCTCATGGCACCAAGCCTGACAAGATTCCAGAAGCATTTGGCCAAGACCCTCGGACACATGGTGTGAATCTTGGGATTGTCTTGTGCAGGGACAGGAGTTGGACTCGATGATCCTTGTGGGTCCCTTCCAACTCTCAACATTCTATGATTCTATTATTTCTTTCAAAATCAAGAATGTATATTTGAATTGTCCTCAAATTGTTTGTTCCTTTGCTTTGTTTTTTTCATTTATTTTTCCTAGATCTCTATGTCAATAATACACCTTATCTTAAGCTGTCCAGTGAAACTACACTCAAATATTGTACACCTATCTGTTGCAAACAATCATTGTTCTACCATAGCAGAACACATTATAAAAATTAACTTCAAACAATACTAGAACACTGATTGTTTGAAGCCTCTACTGTCTTCTGTGTAAAGAAAAATTTCACCAGATTCAACCTCACGTCCAGGAAAACCTTGAAAATCCCTTTGTTTTCCTTAACACACTATTTAGAATAATGCATGACTTTGAGAATAATGTAGCTTGGGCACTATGGAAATTCAGTAACTCAAAATAGGACTGACGTTTTAATCTTGGCCTGACAGATCATGTGAGATCTGTGAATATAAGATCTGGATAAGCCTTCCTAAACCCTTTTACAGTTTAATAGTTCAGACTGTTAATGTTGATTTTCTTTTTCTCTATTTTTCACTAATCTGTATCACCTGTAATAGCATAAAGACTTTGGTAGACTTTGGTGCAACTGAAGGTTGGTGCCACCTCACTCCACTGCATGCCTCAATCATGTAATGGTCAGGGTGTGATACTTTTCCAGTGGTAGATTTTTGCGTTTTACCTGTAAAGACCACAGATTAAGTCTGGAAACAGTCTAAGAAAAGTGACACTGGAACCAACAGAATTTTTTTGCCAGGATTTTTTATGTTCACACATTCTATGAACATATTTCCAGAGGATTTGGAGGTTCCCTGACAGAGTAGGAACTTGGGGGTAAAGAGGGGTGTCTAAGTGGCAATTTAGAGGATGTCAGAAGAACCTATACACCTCTGGTGATGTGGTCTAACACAGCTTCCCCAAAATAGTACTGGAAATTTGTAGTGAAACAAGGAACTGAAGACAGATCCCTACCACCTCTTTCTAATCCTAGATCTGCAAGATCATCCCTTTTTACTTGTCAGTTACATTGATTTTCTTCAAAGTAGATAAAATAATGTTGTTATTCTTCCAGTTAGGCTGATGCCTCTTCAGAGAAGAACACATTGGGCTTGGATTCACTTCATAGAGAGACTTCCAGGGCATATCTATACATAAACTGAAATCCCATTTATAATCCCCTACTCCTATTTTCTATTGATCAGGAACCAAGAAGGGAGGGAACACGCAACACTCAGTTGTGGTCAACATCAGTGTAATACAATTAACCATCACAACAGGAATCCAATTGCTACATCTTCTTACTCCAGCTAATTCATCTGATTTAAATTACAGTGGGTGATGCTTTTGACTTCCTTAAAGCATCAACTTTCTTTTTTTTTTCCTTCTCTCACCTCTCAAGCTGGCAGATAGGTATCACTGCTCAAAACTGTATTCATCTTGTTTCTTGATCCTCATATTTATTCTATCTCAGACTCAAAACTACAGCTACTAACACTGGAGGGTTAAAGAGGAGGTATGAAAATGTCGTTAATGTCTTCATGCTAAACTTGACAGATTAGATGATGGATTTAAGAAATGCATTGTAATCTCAAATTTGGTAGCATTGCTGAGGAAAGGACAGGCTGTTACTAATGTGTTTTATATTGGTTGAAATTGATCCTGGCATTGTTAAAATGTATATTGTACCTCTTTTTCACCTGCCTTGCATCATTTAAGTCTTAGTACTGAAATGTGTCTGTTCTGCTCTTCTAGCCCTGGTTCCCAAATGAGACAATGAATTCACTTGAGTTGTGAACTTCAATGTCTCTTACTCTATTTTCAGGTGCCAATCCTCATCCATCCTAAGCCAAGTATTTCTCCTCTCCTGTGTGTGTGCTGAAGTCTTCAGTACAGTTGTCATTTGACCAGATTAATGAATTAGGGAGCTGAAATCATGACTGAAATCACCATGGTTCAAAGCCTACACTACAGTGAGAGTGCCCATTACCATGGTCTGGGATTCAGGTCATATTCTCTACGATGTACTGGAGGTTTTGAAGCCTGTCCTCTGAGGGTAAACCCCTAATGCCTATCAGATCACTAGACTATCCATCTATTTAATAAAAACAAATGGACCTGTAATGAAAAGTAGTGAGGTCAGACCCATGACTGGAAGTAATCAACATTCCTCCATTGACTCCTGTGATGATTTAAGTATATTAACTGACCATCAACTCAGTGAAGCATAAATTTGGTGTTACACAGGAGAAAAATAATTCCCCCTACAACATTACTCTTGAATAGGTCTCTACAGCTCAGTGTGTATCATGTTCATTTTGGTAATGCAGCCTCAATTCTATTTCACAATAGGATTGTTGGGGTTTTTTTCCCAGCACGGAGTCATTCAGTAGCCTCTGTGTTCAACAAAGGCACCACTTGCATTCCAGCCTCTTGCCAACAAGCTCATGATTTGTGTTTGGCTTGGTATTTATTGTTGAGGTATTGTTTATGTGATTTAGTGATATAAACAATGCTGATTGCGTGGACAGAAATTTAGTAACTGCATTGCACAAGTCAGAGGGTGGTGTGTATTTTTAGCGTATGCCAGGTTTTTTTTGTTTTGGTTTGGTGTTGCAATTAGGATATAAGTGTTTAGTTTATGAAACACAAAACACTGTATTTCCAGAACTTGAGATTAAATTTAGGACTCCTGGAATTAAAATTTGAGTATTTACTGCTGGACTTCATAGTTTCACCCCTTCTGTCTGTGCTAGTGCTCCAGCTGTTTTTGCAAATCTATCTGAACCAACCAGAAACTGGGGCTCTTGTTAACACTTGTTAAAAATGCTGGTACCATGCCCATATAGACTGTCTGTGTTCTACAACAGCACCACCGTCAATATCTCTACACAACTGGTCCTCCTCAATCTGAGGCACTGACAGGCAACAGAGAGGTCTCATGTAATATCTATGGTGTAAAGTGAAGGAAGAAAGGAGATTTCCACTGAATTCTGCCTTTATGTCTTTTCATTAGTCGGTACAAGATTTGAAGTCCCAGGAAATTGGAGGTTTTCTTCTTAACTTCATTTTCTTCCAGTGTATACAATATGAATTAAGCTTACTTCTAAAAATAAAAATCTAAGGACAATTTAAAGGACTTTATCAAAATATATCTTCTTTTTAATGAGAACATGTTTCGAAACCCTTATGTTCTTCAACCAACAGTTGATTACACATAAAAATATTTAACTCTACTGAATAATAGAGTTATATTTTTTAAGGTGAGTGTGTGAGATGTATATTTTTTATACTGAAGGTCTGCTTACTTTGTTGTTAGTTTAAAAGAAGATTTTTTCCTTTCAAAACCCATGGCAACCTTCCTCTACCCTCACCTTATCCAATACTGTGACAAATGTATAAAAAAGTCATAATTTAGAAAGAATTCCATGCTGCAATAATATTTACCATTTCAGCAACTTTGGTCTCCTAAATAAGCATCCTCCACCTCCAAAGAAATATTCTTATCCACCTTGTGCACTTTGCAGGGTTGTACCACACATGCCCCACACACCATCTAATACCAGACACACAGAGAGCTGTAGAAACTGTGATTTCTGTTGTAAAAGCCTTTGATGAGAACTGGTTTGTTTGCTCTGTGTCTCGATATAAGTTTGGGGGCTCCTGAGACCTGCATTGACACAAGCACACTGATAGGGTTAATCACAGCTGGAGATTACAAGGACAGCTTTGAACTTCCACACTATCTGAATGGTACTGGTGGATGCAAAGGCAATCTCTAACTCAGAAAATAATGTTCCTCCCTATCTCTGTCACATATGAAAGGTTGTTTGTCTCTCCCAACCTCCTACATACCCAGTTAAACGGGATGATGAAAGTCACAGTGATTTTCACTTAATTCCAGTCCTCAGTAGGAAGGATCAGACTGCAGTTTGAAGATCGAGAGGTCTTTCTTACATGATGGCAGGCTCTGATACAGCTATTATCACACAAGAATGAAGTCTTGGAGTAGCAGTTCTTTTATGAAACTCCCATTTCAGTAGCAAGTAGCAGTCAAAAAAACAAATTAAATTTTAGGAATTCAGATGAAAGAAATAAAGGAAATAATGGAAGACATTGCTGTGACACTGTGGGTAATGTACTTGCATCTTGAAAATGGTGTGTGTGGTTCTGGTTATCTTATTGTAACTCTGGAAAAGCTACTGGGAAGATCCATCAGATTCATAGCCAGCTGAACATGAGCCAGCAGAGTGCTCAGGTGGCCAAGAAGGCCAACAACATCCTCACCTGGATCAAGAATAGTGTGGCCAGTAGGACCAGAGCAGTGATTGTCCCCCTGTACTGGGCACTGGTGAGGCCACACCTTGAGTGCTGGGTTCAGTTTTGGGCCCCTCACTCCAAGAAGGACATGGAGGTGCTGGAGCGTGTCCAGAGAAGGGCAACAAAGCTGGGGCAAGATCTGGAGCATGAGTGTCTTATGAGTTCCCAGCTGAGGGAACTGGGGTTGTTTAGCCTGGAGAAAAGGAGGCTGAGGGGAGACCTTCTGGCTCCAAGTCCCTACAAGGAGGGTGAAGAGAGGTGGGGGTGGGTCTGTCCAACCAAGGAACAAGTGACAGGATAAGAGGAAACGGCCTCAAGTTGCACCAAGGGCAGTTGAGATGGGATGTGAGGAAGAATTTCTTTGCTGAAAGGGTTCTGAGGCATTGGAAGGGGTTGCCCAGGGCAGTGGTGGAGTCCCCATCCCTGGAGGGATTGAAGAGTCGTGTAGACATAGTGCTGAGGGACATAGTTTAGCTGGGGACTTGTCAGTGTGAGTTTGATTGGACTCAATGATCTTAAAGGTCTTTTCCAATCTAGGCATTTCTGGATTCTATGATTCTGTGAAGGGATGATCCATCACTGATGGTTGGCATTGGAACAAGGAGCAACTGCATAGGCTGGTAGTTGTCCTGGCAGTGGGATGACAGAAAAGGGTAAGATGGACACTTACAAAATCAAGAGCAATGTGAGCAGTGACAAAGAAGATGAAAATGCAGCAAATGTTCCCTCCTTTTCTTGTGTAGTAATTATTCTGCATCAGAACAAACAAGCAAGTGGCCAGCTCGAAACAAACAAAAGGAGATGCCAAAAAAAAGTATGTTCAACTCTGAAACTCTCTGAAGTAGACTGCACCTAAAAGTTGCATGAGTTTAAAAAGCAATTGGACAGATTCAGAAAAGGAAAACCCATAAAACACACAAACACATCACCTAACCTCAGGAGGTTCTCCAAGCCTCCACCTTCACATCCAAGTCTCATACAGTAGGAGGCTGAGCGAACATACCAAGGAAACTTGTCCTATTCCTATATCCATCACTGGGAAACTTCTTTGGACATACGGAAGACAGGATATAGAGAGAGATGGATTTAGGGACTGATCTCATAAAGATATTTTTACAGGTTTTACCTCTCAGTGCACTTATTTTTAATATTTGTTTGCTGCACAGAGCAGCACTAGAGTGGGAAGTGAGTACATGAACATGTTTGGTAGATTAAATATATGATTGTACTATGGGGAAAAACAGCATATTAATATTCCTTGAATGAGGATGTGCTAACTGACCATATATGGTTTATGAGAACATCACCTAAGAGCTATGTCATTCCACACAAGTAATGACAGGGGAAAAACTACCAGAGGTGGTTTGCAATTACACTCTCCTTCAGATTGGAAACTGGAATGAAAAATATAAAAAGCTTCATATTCACAGGAAACAGCAAAGCACACTTGGTGAGCTGCAAAGTTTTATTGCAGGAATGGTTATATTACTGTGATAGTTTAACTGAGCTGGCAGCCA
>NW_010294657.1:0-23722 GCF_000700745.2 Antrostomus carolinensis
GGTAGCTAAAATTCATTATGTGATGAGAGTCACAGTAAATACTTTATTAAACAATGACTTCCAGTAAGTCATGACATAACTTTCTTCCACCACTAAGTGAAAAGTTTTATCAAAATAATGACATGTTCATTTGTCCTCATGCCCTCTTGTCTGATACTGTATTTGCTTCAAAACAATGTGGATGTTAAATGCTTAAAAGTAAAAACAGAAATGTATTTGCAGGATCTAGTGGAATCAATCACTTACGAACTTTAACATCCTTTCCTGCTTTTTCACCTGTAGTGATTTTGCACATCAAAATGGCATCCACAACAATACTTATTAAAGTTGGTAGCTAGGAAGGTAGGAGGTAGGAGGAATGTGTTTCATAGAAATAATACTATATCAATAGTTTGTACATCAATTATGTTGATTTACCTTTTGAAAAGACAATATTGGAGTAGTGTCACTGTGATAGTTCCGAGTGCTATCAGAAATAAAATCACAAAAATAAAGTAATTGTCCCCTTGACCTGAAACATCCAAGAGAGAGAAATATCTTACTATGCCAAATACCTACCTTTGCTTGTGACTGTAAGTAAGGAATGCAAATTTCACTCAATTTTTTGAATAATGTGAAGGACTTCAACTTGACTTCTTACAGAACCTTGTTAAAATGTTCAGGTATGCTTGATGCATTTTAAACAATTTTGAACATTTTAAATGTAGAGAATAATAATAATTAAAAAAAAAAAAATCCAGAAAAAGAGAAGGAAAAACAGTGTCACAGAATGAAATATAGAGCAAAAGTGGTGGAACTATAAAAAGAGTATTGAGGAAAGGGTGAAAAGGAAGATGCTGAAGGAAGGAGATTATACTCATGGCAAAAACTTAAAAAGAACTGAAAGGCAGCCTCCGCACTCTATACTGAAAACAAGACTGAGTCTATCTCAGCCTGTAGCGGTGGCATCTGAGGAACTTCTGCCTTCACCATCCCAACTCATCAAAGGCTGGTATCAGCCTCTGTTGCCATAGTATTTAAGCATTTCCACCCAGTTCCTTCCATGTCATTGGGTAAGAATTAACATTTTATTCATATCTGTGAGCGTGAAGGAGAAAGGGAGACAAATGTGGTAATACTGGGGGGCGGGGAATAAATAAAAAAAATCTTACCAAACTCAATGGGTTCACTCCATTCCCCCCAGTTTGAGCTTACGAGACAGTTTTTTCCACGTGCTCTGATTTGCAGAATGTATTTTTTTTTCTCATTGTAGTTTTGAAATTCGTATCTGTCATTCCTTACCTAAAATCAAAGCAATCAGAGCATGCATTTCACCCCATAGTCAAATATAAATAAAATTTGGGGTTTAATTTCCTTATACAATTTCTATAAAAAACTGATTTGTATGATTTTGTAGGTATGTACTAGTTAAATGTTCTTCTCCCCAAATTTAAAACCATGATAAATTAGTTCATCCTGCCACTGAATCTTTCTGGCTTTTGAGGTTTAAAGTTGGATTTTGAAGTTTATTGGGTCTTTATTTTATTATGCTTTAAGGACACTTTTTTTTTCCTATACTTATTTATGGATCCTAAAAAAACCACAAGGACTGAAAGCTGAAACTGGAGAAGCACCCTGTAAATTCACCTTGCAACCTTTATGGGGGTTGATAATGAAAATATTCCCTGGATGGTGTCTGTCTTTGCTAAACAGTTTTAATGTTTTTGAGACAATCCAATAATAAATATGTGTCATCTGGTCCCATGGTACTTTATACAAGGACTGGAATCTGCTAAGACTATGATGCTTCTAGGACTGAAAGGACCACTCACTTGTCTGGGGAAGACTGACAGTGTGTGTTGGGGTGTCAGTGGGTGTTTGGGTGTTTATGGGGTTGGAACCCCAATAAACTTCCACAGGTTTTGAAGATCTCAGGATTCCCTCTGTACTAGTGTGGTATTTTTCCACCAACAGATACAAGAAAGAGAAAGTTTCCAATTTGTATTAAGCAAAATCTATTTGCACGATAAATGGAAAGTATGAAGTTCTGTGAAATACATGGAAAATTCTGCCTAGTGCAAGCTACCCCATCCAGAAAGGAGGTATTAAGTTTACACATAAAGATACCACAAGAATGTATTTTCCAGAGTTTTCATTGTTATATTGATACAAAAACTATAGTTCGAGAAGAAACTATATTTTATGTGATGGTATTTATATTCTTAAGTGGGCAAAAGTATGAATTTGTATATGACAAGGATACTTACTCTTACAGGAGGATCCTTTTTCTCTTCTTTTGGCTCATCCTGCAAACCAAAGACAAATCTTTATTTTTATTATTTCCTTGTCAAATAATCAAATATTTCTCCCTCTTTTGTTCTTGTTTTCTTGTTTATAGAGATCACAAGTAATTTTAAACTGAAAAAAACAATTGGGTATTCTGCTCCAGTAATGTCCCAGAGTATAGCACTTTATGCAGAGTTTTAGCTTCCTCCATTTCATTTTAGAAAATTAAGGAAACATGAATTATTTATCAATGGTTGTGAGAAGCTGTATTTGCCTCTAAGGGCATATTTGCACTGTGCATTCTCATCCAGCAGAAGTACATCCAAATTACACAAGCCATCAAATCATCCCCCAAACACAGCAGGTCTGGAAACTTTCATAGTAGTTTCATAACATGGGACAGAAAATTAATGTGAACAGCAAATTTACCCTCCTTCCACTCAAAGACTCTCTTAGACATCTAAGTGTTCCATACTCCAGGGCTTTCCACACAGTACCGTGAAGAGCTACTTACACATCCCATACAATCAAAATGTAATTAACTAGATTCAAATATTGACCTAGATCAAAGAACCTGAAAATTTTGAAAAAAGGATGGGTTCAAAAATGAGTGAACAAAATCAACAGCAGTGATTTTAGCAAAGATCTCGGAAAACATTGAAAAGCTGAGGTCCTGGAAGCACCTGTTGCATGTAATGTCAGAAAGATAGCTGGTATTATGGAAAAGTCAGAGAGAAGTTATTGGAGGGAATGTCTCATTTCAGAAAATACACCTGCAGTCTGTGTTGCATTATAAGACAGACATTTCTCTGTTCCTCATTGTCAGCTGAAATCTTTCAATTTAGGGCATGATGGAAGTCATCAGCCTGTACTGTGAATGGGAAGGATGCAAACGAGTTACTCAAACTTTAGGTGTGCAGTGCCATTTTAGCTGCCTTGCCTCTGATGACCCCTCCCAAAAGGTGTCAGTTCTGTCTACCATCTCCATGTAGGTACCTCTGGTACCTCCAGTACCAATAGCACCTTAAAGGGAATGAGGCACCTACTGCTCAGCTGCATGAAGCCCTAGACCTGCATTGACTCTCTCAGGATATCTGTGTTCCTTTGCAGACACCTACATTAAGGTGTCTCAGTCTGTGAGATGAATTTCACACCCATATGTAGGAATCTACTGAATGCCACCCATTCTGACCGCAACACAGGAAAGATGAGGTAACAGGTATTTCTTTAAAAGAAACCTTTTAATAATGTTGCTTTAGTTATATGTTATGACCTATATCTTTATGTAAAACATTCTGAGTATTTCACACAGGATTTTACTGTTCAATTATACCAGACAGCTGGTTTACATGTACTGCATTGGTCCTTGAAATAGCTACTGAGGTAGGTACTATTGATGCATGCGAGGTACCAAATCTAGGCAGCCCAGACAGCCTGCAAGCTGCAGGCCTTGTTTTGAACAAATTAATGAGTTTTAATGATGTATTGCTTTATTGTAGTTGAACATTTATGTTTAACCCTTAGCTGATCTTCCCTGTAATGGTCTTGTGATACAAATGGCTGAGGAATTACCACTACAGTAAGCTTCTGACCTGTGGCTGGGAAATGAGATGGGTAAGGAGCACTAATTTGTCACAGCGCAAATGTCATCTGCATGTGGAAATCATATAATGGTAAAACAGGTATCCCGGGATGGAGAGGAAAAGTGGTATTTCTGGCCTCCTTGTCAAACTCAAAAGATTTTTCCCGCTCTTTTTCCTTAGGGGTGTTAATCTCTTTAGGCACTGAGATTTGTGGAGGAGGATTTGACACCTCAGCCTCTCTGCTCAGTCGTACTTGATGGAAACCAGACATACCTCAGCTATGGTAAAGTCCACACTCGGTGTTGTCCTGCACTTTTCCTGTGGTCAGTATGGTAAGTTGGCAGTGCTCTGCCTATAGCGTAGGAGAGATCCCACCTCACTTTTGCCACATACATGTTTATATCTGAGATAGCCATTTCAGGTTCCCCTCTTATAGTCAATGGAAAGAAAGAAGCACTTTAGGGACACAATTTGTCTGTCATCTACTTTGGAAGGAGATGGGTGACACCACATCTGACTGCAGAAATAGAGGGTAACTCACTGAAAAGCAAACACATCCATTGTGCACGTCTACCCTGGGCCTGTGAGAACTTTCCCCTGAGTTGCTGGTATCTTAGAGTGGCTTTTGTTTCAGCACTTATTTCAAAACAGAGGTTTTGATGGATATTTTTTAGACAGGCGGGGGTTCGGTTGGCTCAACCAGGCTCCGGGTCTAAGACAGTTGGAGTTGTTCAGCCTGGAGAAGAAAAGGCTCCTGAGAGGCCTTATTATGGCATTTCAATACTTAAGGAAGGCCTATAAGAAAGATGGGGACAAACTTTTTAGCAGGGCCTGTAGTGATAGGAGAAGGTGTTAATGGTTTTAAACTAAAAGAGGATAGATTCAGACTAGGTATATGGAAGAAATCGTTTACAATGAGGGTGGTAAAACACTGGAAGAGGTTGCCCAGGGAGGTGGTAGAAGCCCCATCCCTGGAAACATTCAAGGTCAGGTT
Source organism: Antrostomus carolinensis (assembly GCF_000700745.2). Lineage (NCBI taxonomy): Eukaryota > Metazoa > Chordata > Aves > Caprimulgiformes > Caprimulgidae > Antrostomus > Antrostomus carolinensis. The sequence goes on from NW_010294657.1 coordinate 4,843, forward strand.
GGATGGGGCTCTGAGCAACTTGATCTAGTTGAAGGTGTCCCTGCTCACTGCAGGGGGGTTGGACTAGATGAACTTTAAAGGTCCCTTCCAACCCAAACCATTCTATGATTCTAAGGACAGCATCAGAGGGAAGGCTGCCAGAAGGCGACAGACAGTGGGAGAGGCAGTGGGGGAGAGGTGTGGAGGCTGAGGGAGCAAAACAGTCCCATGTGCGGAAATTGAGGGGCAACTGTGAGCTTTCCAGCATCTGCAAAACGCCATCAGAGTGCCGGGAGCCGCGGTGCCCAGGGAGGCAGGGTGAGCATGTGGGGCCCTGGGCTGGGCTGGGCTGGAGGCTGCCAGCGACGCAGCGCCCTCGTTGCAGATCACAGGCTGCCATCATGCGGTCGTCTCCTGCAAGGCGTGCTCATGCTGCAAAGCCCCTCGGGTGCTCTCCCAGTCTTTGGACAGAGACCACTCGAAACACTTCCCTGCTCTCCTCTGCTTTTCTGCTCTGCACCTCTGATTAGTTTGAAATAAGATCATGAGCAGTGGGATGCGAGACCAGCAGAGCTGGAGCAGGAGAACGTCGCAGCCTCTGAGAGATGTTAATAAATAAAGGAAACAGAAGATTTCACGTTAGAGATGTACATGTACACAGTTACAGTGCCACATACAAACCAAAACATTGTTTTTACCTTACTTTGTATGCTAATTTCATACTGAAAGCACTTTCCTTTTTTCACATGACTTGTAAGGGGTGGTTGCCATGTAATTATGCAGCTTGCTGTATCTCTAGCACAGTTGACAGTGACATTTAATGGAGGAGTGAGTATTTCTGGAAATAAATTAAATAATTAACATAGATGTGGTTAGTAACCAGCTGCAACTCATCTGTTCGTAGCAAAATACATGTGAAGTTGAAGCAACTGATGTACAACTCTGTGCTACTGACGTTAACAAATGTTATCTGTTAAACAGGAGTAAAATACAGTAGCAAAACTTGGGAATATATCATCTAGACATATGAAGTAACTGAAGTTCATGTAAAAAATATATGAAGGATTTTGTGTAATTCAGTAGTACAATCAGCAGAGTGCCGTTTTTTTTCTGTGTCTAAATTTCACATTGACAATACAAGTGTCCATAGGAAAAAAGACAGATTTTTTTTTTTTTGTGTGTGTGTGTGTGGTAGTACACAGGTAGAAGATCATAATCTGAATTTGAGTGCCTACAGTATAGTTGAGCAGGAGTGACCTAAGTGCCTAACCACTCTAGTCAGCGGAAACCTTATCAGTAGTGCCCATGATGTCTACAAAGCCGTTTGGTGTACCATGGAACAGGCGTGCTCAGCTCAATAGCTCTGGGCTTTATAGCCTGTCTCATGCAGTACATTTCAGACTACATAGGACACCCAGGAGGACCCTGGTTTCTCACAGGTCCTGAGCCACATCTCCAAGCCTTGTGGGTGCCTCAAGTGTCTGAGGGTGTCTCAAATTGAACTAGAGACATGTTTTTAGCCAACTGAATCCTGTCCCAGAGCTATATCAAGGCTTAAACACCTAATTCGTACATAGGTATCCACATATTTAAATAACACAGTCTTAATTTGCAAGTTGAAGCCTCCCTCTGGTTTTAGGAGATGTAGCTGTTGTGGCTGTCAGAGAGGCATGGAATTATGTGATAGACAAATGAGCACATCAGAAAAATAGCCTTCAAAGTCTAACCATTGCTTTTCATGACTTGGATTCCATGGATATGTTCGCACCACTTCCCCGACACTATTTCAGGCTGCTTCTGTCTTTGCTTCTTTTAGTGAACTTTTGGAACTATATTCTCTCAGCTATCAGGAGTGAAGTCTGTCCTGCAGCGTAGGATTCTGTGGTAGCTACAGACTTTGTTTTATTCTTCTTTTCCCACTTCCTCATTTTATAAATCAGTAATAAAATAAAAATGTTCACTTACCAATTTTATACAGTTCAATGTACTCATCATAGAACTGGATCAGGAAGTCTTTGCTAGACCCGTTCACCAGGAAGTAAGCTATTTCAGTCTCTATCCTCACATTTTGGAATCTACATCCTGTGTTTCTGCCATTTTTGTCTTTAATGTAAAGCTCACATTCCATCTCCTCGTTGTCTCTGTATACAGCAAAGTGTTTCAGTTAAAGGTGGGCAGTGTGATGTGTCCAATGAGAATCCAGGCTTCCCTAGACTCAAGCAGACCTACTTACCTTGGGTTCTGCCAGTAGAGAAAATACTGGGTGTCTCCTGGAGCATTTATGCCCTCCTGCCAAGTGCAGTTCATGAGGGAAACATTGTAAATCACACAGGAGAAGTTTTCAATGGCTGACCCATTCAAGCCTGCAAACACAGGAATGTCCATGATGAGGAAAAATGGTGTGACTGCTCCAAGCTGGGGGATCTTGTCACATGCTTAGGTATGTTAGATACCTGCAACTCCTGCTGGTTATTGTTTGGGTTAGGAATAACAAATGAGAGAAAGCTGGACTCTCACCCTATTTTTTACTGCCTTTGAACTGTGCAACCTAGGAGTGAGTACAGTAAAGGAAGGCACATTGCCTTTTAACACCATTCTTGGTGCTACAGAGAGAAGTGTTTTTCCTTTTGCAATTAATGCCCAGGAATCTACTCCTGAAGTGTTTACATAGAGCATTTAAAAAGCTGTGACTTTTAAAAGTAAGGTTGGACTTTTTTCTGCCTTCTGACCGAACAGCCTCCTAGCTAGATCTTTCCACCCTGATGTGGGCAACAGTGACTTGATCTCTTCCTTTTCTGAACCACATTGAAGTGGGAAGATTACTTCGTTGGAAGCTCCCTCATGGCTGGGCTGTGCAGGCATGCTCAGCCTTCTTCTCCCTTCTCCTTCTTCCAATTTTCTGCTTCTTTCTGTGGTGTGCCCCAACTTCAGCAAAAGGTTGGAGGCTTCCTCTGCTACTGCCTCCAGCTCCCCCAGTGCCCAGTACTGAGACCAATCTGGTGGAAGCAAGGTGGAATCCCCTGGGGAACCTGCATGCTTGGAGGCTAGGGCCAGCTGGGGAGGAACACCAAAAACAATGCACCAGTACAGGTTAGGGGCTGATCTGCTGGAGAGGAGCTCTGTGGAAAAGGACCTGGGTGTGCTGGTGGACAGCAGGCTGGCCATGAGCCATCAGTGTGCCCTTGTGGCCAGGAAGGCCAACAGCATCCTGGGGTGCATTAAAAAGAGTGTGGCCAGCAGGTCAAGGGAGGTTCTCCTCCCCCTCTGCCCTGGTGAGGCCACATCTGGAATACTGTGTCTAGTTCTGGGCCCCCCAGTTCAAGAAAGACAGGGATCTTCTGGAGAGAGTCCAGCAGAGGGCCACAAAGATGATGAGGGGCTTGGAGCATCTCCCATATGAGGAGAGGCTGAGAGAGCTGGGACTCTTCAGGCTGGAGAAGAGAAGACTGAGAGGGGGTCTTATCAATGTCTATAAATATCTGAAGTGTGGGGGCCAAATGGATGGGGCCAGGCTCTTTTTTGTGGTGCCCAGTGACAGGACAAGGGGCAATGGGCAGAAATTGGAACACCGGAAGTTCCAGACAAACTTAAGGAAAAACTTCTTTACTGTAAGGGTGACAGAGCACTTTAACATTCTGCCCAGAGAGGTTGTGGAGACTAGATGATCTCCTGAGGTCCCTTCCAACCCCTAAGATTCCGTGTGAAGAGCAGGCATTTTTAAGAGGCAGTATGTCCTGGCTTGTATTTTGAGGGTCACCATGAGAGTGTTTCATCTCTCAAGTCCGCAGGAGAGATGAGTAGGAAGTACTTTATCTACTCACATATGAGCAAGCTGCTAATCTCATCACCTCTGTCAAGTCTGAAATATCCCAGTTACACACAGCTGCAGGAGCCCTGGTGACTGGGCAATTTTAGTGAACTCTGAGTTGAGAAGGAAGGGGAAAATGTGCCATAAAAGCTTCAGGTTTGGAATTATGAACCTAGGATCTGCCTAAATCCCACTTCGATTAACCCCAACATGGGACAGGCTGGTAATATCTTTGTAAACAGTTGCCTCTGCTCAATGAGTTTACAGCAGCCGAGGGATCCTGTGAGGGTGTGTGCATGCATGTGCACACCAGGGCCAGGTTAGGAGATTGCTATATAGGAGATTGCTACATTCAGTGTGCCCCTAGCTGCTTGTCACCAGCATTTCCTTTTCTCTTCTCCCTTTTTAAGGGTTTTGCTAATCTCCAGACTGTGCTTTTAGCTAGCTCTGTGGTCTGGCTCCTGACAAACTCACCAACAGCCCAGCAAAAAAACATTTAATAAAGAAATGGACTCTAACATCTTAATTTGTAACAGCCAAAACAGTTGAATCCACCCTTAAACCACTGTAATTTAGAGGCATTTTGGAGCCCTATTATGAAAGAGATTAGTGCAATTACTTATACATTTGTAGTAATCTTTTGCAAGATTGTGGAAAAACTAATTACAGAGCAAATAATTTTAGCAGATCTGCAAAAAATAATTTTAATAGAAAATAAAGCAGTTTTCTACTGCATAAGGAATTGTTTTCTAAGGCAATATTTACCTTTAAAAGGTTACAAATGAAGAAAACCTTACCCAGACCATAGACATTACCTGCAGGTATAAAGATGCAGTTTTTTGAGATGTTTGTGTTTGGCACTTCAATTATAAAGTCTACCCCTTTGTGCAGAGACACATATTGTTCCACTGGAAACCTGCATAGTGGACTATTCACCTGAAAAAGAACATGCTCATCTTTTATTTCTGTTTTTCTGCTGCTGGTGTTAGATGATTCTGGCTGTGGAAGTGCAACTCAAGAAACTCAATTAATATGGCCAAAATCTTGTATGTATGTGTATGTGTTTTAGGCTCAAGAGTTAACTCTCTCCTTTACCACTTGAATGTGATGTAGAATTAATCTTAGTGGTCAAAAGCATAACTACACAAAAAGCTTTACAGCTCAGGAGCTGGATGTTATAGGGTGCAACTACTGGAGAAGGCTAATAGTACCCCAGTGCTGTAACAGATGATCATTAATAAAAAGAGGAAACAATGGAATTTAGTCAAAGGATGAAGCAAAATAGAAGTCCTTGTCTGACCTCCCCAGAGGTTAAGATGTCTATGGCATTACACTTATAATCTTAAATGAAGATGTGATGTATTTTTGTAATATGTATTTCAAATTAAGACATTTGCTTTTCTAAGCTAAATAGGCCATCTCTACCTCTCTTTCTGTCAATCTTCCTACTTTTCGCTTTGGATAATGTGGGTTTGTAACACAACCTGTGCAACAGGCATGATTCAGTTTACTGGGAAACGAGTGAAGAACTTGAGATAATGAAAATCCATGGCAGCACTTGGGGAATTAACTTTTTATTTGAAGGGTCTCTTGCTTTGTCTCTCTAAATACTCTAGGAGTCAGTCTCAGTTTCAGCCCCTTTTTTCCACAGCTACGTCCCTATTCATGATTCAATGTAGGTACAGTTCAGGCCATTGCCTCCTTTCCACTTTGGTACCACAACTTCAGTTCTGTGATATACATGGGATGCTCCTCCTGTAGCAAATACACCCTGGCATTGGTGACAGCTTCCCACAGCTCCTGACAGATTGAGCTCTAGACTGCAAACAATCACTGATCAGAGTTTACCTGCAACTGATTATTTTTTTACAAGTAAGTGAAATCAATAAAAAATAAAGAAAAAGTTGTTTATCTGAACGAATAGCAAGTTTACCTCTTTCTGTATACTTTCCATGTCCCTGTTCATTATGGTACATGTGTACATAGAGAAATTCTTACTGCTCTCCCAGGACAGTTCCATTTTTCTCCAGTTCATTTTCACATTTGTAATAGGTGATTCTTGTGCCCCTGCTGAAAGTATTACAGAATAAGTTCAGTAAGGATATGTTATTGTTTTTGTTGAATGCAGAGGATAGTATCTGTCAGGCTTCAGATGACAATTGCCAGGTTAATTACAAATATCTCTGATAAGTGAAGAATTAAACCTTGTTTCTCAGATTATATCTGCAAAAACATACTTACACCCCATACACTGAATGTCAGCATGCAAGAGATGAAATAGCATCATGCACCACCAAATCACGTAAATGAGTCCAAGAGTATCACACATCTTCACGAGTCCAAGAGTATCAAACATCAAACAGACAATGAAGCCTTCAGGGGGAAAAAAAAAAGAAAAAAAAAAAGTTAGGCTGAAGGCCACTTTGGTTTCTGCAAAGCTTTTTTTTTTTTTTTTTTTTTTTTTTTTTTTCCCCATGAGAACAGTCAAAGATGGTATCTAATTCACCCCTAGAATATATTATTTAGAAAAGCTAAGCAGAGGGTGTGCTTCAAGACATCTGGCAGGTACCTCTTATTTGAAATAAATGAATATCTCACTATTGTCTATTACAACACAGGAGTTTGAGATAGAGAGACCACAGACCTCTCACTGTATTCTCACATACACTCACTGTATTCAGTGCAGAGACCATGACTTATGATTACTGTTACCGCACATACCTATTCTAACCATACCATCAGAAAGTCAAGTTTTCTTGCTTTCTGATTCGAGTGAACATCACTGCAGATTTTCCTCTGCGTTGCACCAGCTTCTGCTGCAAAGCGAGCATTTAGGTTGGCTTTTAACCATTTGTTGAGGGCACCTTTTGGGAAGTGGATGGTTTGGCTTTTGGTTGTGTCAGGGTGTGAATGACTCACTTCCCCATGAGTGCTCTGTTAAAGCCAGCATCACCATCAGGCATGTTCAGAACCTGTACCTGCTCCTGCCAGCGTGTCTTAGGAGTTAATGGAAAATGCCCATGAGATCTGAACTGTCTAAGGAAAGAAGGAGAAAAAAGGTCTCAATCTCTGTCAGGTTTTATCAGGAATGCAGCAGGAGTGCAGCACAGGTTGGGACCTACCTGGCTGGAGAACAGCTCTGTGGAAAGGGACCTAGTGGGCAGCAAGCTCAATATGAGTGAACAGTGTGCCGCTGCGGCAAGGCAAGCCAACAGGATGCTGGGCTGCATCAACAAGGGCATCTGCAGCAGAGATGCTACTCAGTAGCAGAGATGCTACTCGGTGCTTGTCAGGTCACACCTGGAATACTATGTTCAGTTTTGGTCCCCACTATGCAAAAAAGATGCACAGGACGTGGCTGGATATCCCCTGCTGATGGGAGGTAGAGAATAAAGAAGAGGGGGAACTGAGAGAGTGGCTTGGTAGGTACCTGGTGGCCAGCCAGGGTCAAACCACCATGGTATTTTTTTTGCTGTTTGCTATCAGAAATAGCTCTCCACTTTTCAAACTAGAATGACTCCCTCTGTTCTTGGAGGTTTACATCCCTCACCCCAGAACAGTCTACTTCAAATTTTTGTTTGTTGCTCTATCAGAAACCAAGGTGTCAGATGTTACAGATCACTGTAGGAAATTTAAATTACTAAGGAAGTGCAAGTACCTGCAAAGGCTGACTCCACATTCATTCATGTAGTGTGGAGATCTGAACAGAGCTAATCAAACATTGGCATCAGCTCTTGTCAAACACATCTGTATCGTAGGTGCCATTTTCCTTTTCTCAGAGGAAGTTAAATTTCTTTAGAAGAGATTTCTCTACTCCCAGCATTTGTTTTTCTGGTTTTTGTTTGTTTGTTTTGTTTGTTTCCTACATGAAGAAGAAACACTGGATAATTTTGTTTGTTTGTTTGTTTTAGTGTTTCCTAGCAGCAATTTCCTTGATTGCAGGTATTTCTAAGATTAATTCTAAGACTGTGAGGTAAATTCTTACAAACTCAGGAGAAAAGAGAATCATGGTAATATTTTGGTGCTTGTCTATCCTTCTATATTTATTTTTATGGTCATTTCAGAGTGTTGATTCTAGACTGACTTCATTTGTGGTGAAAGCAAAAATGTAGCCAGGCCCTCTAAGCAAGCTGGAGTCTTGATTATTTCCAGGAGGCACCTCACATTTCATGGAAATTAGCTTGATGTGATCTGTCCGTCATGGTCTCCAGGAATCAAGCCAGGACAGGACACCATGTCAGGATTGCAACAGAGACAAACTCTTCACTGTGGCCTGTTTCTTCTTTGCTTATCTCTTGCAGCATCTATCTTTTCTTTGTAAATCATCATGCTACAATTAGGATGTGGCCACAGCTGCTGGGAAGTGATACTGAAGCATCTTAAGTGCAAACAGTATGGAGGACTGGCTGTGAAATGCTATGTGAGATATTGGTCTCAACAGTTATTTTCATTTTCCAGTGCTCTCAGTAATCTCCCCAGTAATGCACATAGGAACCTCAAGACCTCTTGTCCTTCTGGTCTGCCCCTTTTCATATAAACATATTTTTCTCCATTTAGTGCCATCTGTTCAGTCATTCTTAACCTTTTCTCCTTCATTTCCTCATCCTACACTCCTTTTCAGGTATTTGTTTTCCTGTTCTCCGGCAACTGTCTGCTTACCTTTCCTTTATAGTCTTTGGTTCGTTCTCCTTGTCATCTCCATCTGTCTGCTCATATGACTCCTCTGCTTTCAAAATCTCCCTCAGCTTTCCTACACATGACAGCAGCCCCATACTGCAAGCACTCTTCATGTTATTCTCATGAAAGTGCTTGTTTGGAGCATTGCCAAAGAAGTCGTCTTCAGCCCTGCCTGCTTAGAGGAGTGCTTGTTGGCACCATTGCCTCCGGGCTCTGGACACAATCATTGGGCTTGCAGGAATAGCAGGGCCTAGGTTCAACTCTCCTCATAGTCACAGAATCATAGAGTGGTTAGGGTTGGAAGAGATCTTAAAGATCATCTAGTTCCAACCCCCCTGCCATCAGCAGGGACACCTTCCACTAGATCAGGTTGCTCAAAGCCTCATCCAACCTGGCCTTGAACACTTCCAGGGAGGGAGCATCCACAACTTCCTTGGGCAACCTGTTCCAGTGTCTGACCACCCTCACAGTGAAGAATTTCTTCCTAATATCTAATCTAAACCTCCCCTCTTCCAGTTTAAAGCCATTTCCCCTTGTTCTGTCACTACCTGCCCTTATGAAAAGTCCCTCCCCAGCTTTCTTGTAGCCCCTTCAAGTACTGGAAGGCCTCTATAAGATCTCCCTGGAGCCTTCTCTTCTCCAGGCTGAACAGCCCCAACTGTCTCTGTCTTTCTTATAGGAGACATAAAAAACTACAATTTCCACTGACCACAGCACTAAGAGAGTTTGCTTAGCAAAGGATTTGTGTTTCACAGTTGACTGACTTTTAAAACAAATGACACAATAAAGGATTAGTATTGGTCATGCCTGTGTTCTCTCTGTGGCCCCAGCTGAAGGTACCAACACACAGCCATGTCCCCTGGCTTTTCTCTGGCCTGCAAGCAGGATAAGAGATATAGGAGATGAGCGGAATCATAAGCCATTTGCCTGACCCATCCGTACCTTCTGCTTGGTGGCCAAGCAAATGACTCCAGCATCACATCTGTAGGAACTTGGTGCCTCCAGGACCTCCACTCTCTCCCAGACTGGTCTTTTGCGGACAGGTGTGGTAAATCTCCCCCTGCTCTGAACAGACTTCAGTATTGAGGGTGTCAGAAGGAATGCATACTTATGTCAAACTGATTGGGAGTGTTATTTGGAGGATCAGACCAGAAGAAATATCTGTATTCTTGTGTAAGTGGTATTTCCTCATATTTCATTAGTATAGGAAATAATAGAGAGTCTATTAGGATGGAAACTCCTGTCCTGTGCTTGTTTCTGTTTTGCTTCTTTCCTTCTTCTCTCCTAGCCAGCCTCACAAGTGTCTTGACCTCTCAGTGTGTGTCTTCCCTGCTACACAGAGGAGGGCCCCAGAGAGGACTCAAGCAGCTGGTTTCCACACTCTTCAATTCTTACCTCATTTCCTACCTGTCTCCAAGGCAGGTGTGCTATGAATCTAATCTATCCACCTAAGCTATGTAAATATGAGCCAGTCAGTGATACTTGGCATTGGAGCTTTCTTTTTTTTAGAGGTATGTGCATAGCCTGTGTTTAATTTTTTCACTAGCAAAATCTTGTCAAGGAAAACATTGCTAAGCTTATTCTCTAATGATACCAGATGTATGATGTGTCTTATCCAGCAGTAGTGATCATATCCCTGGTAAGTTTAAAGCTAGCAAACATGAGTCCATTTGGTCTTTTGTAGCAAGGCATAGTCAAAATCAGTCTGCCCTAGAATGATCTCAGTATCAATGTGTCAGAAGGAAAAAATAGTCACATTTAAAAGCTGTAGTGTGCTTACAGCAGTTTTTACAGAAAGCATCCATTAGATACTGACTTCTTACCTTCTTAGTCTGTACAGTCTATTGTCCTCACTCTTAGGCTGTGAGTGCAGGATGCTACCAGAAAATGTCACCTGAGAACAAGTTTCTTTGGTTCTAATTCCCAGGTTTCCCAGTGACTTTATTTTCTTTAATGCCTCTGGGAAGGTTTCTCTTGCCCATGACACACTTTAAGAAATTAAAATTTGAATTTTACTCTTAGGGAAATGGGAAGATAAAATGATGCTTATACACCATGCACAAACTGATACTTATACATTGTGGACATATAGAAAGTATCATACACTTGCTAAGCATACCAGGAGGCATATAAATAGGAATAAAAATCTTACAATGCATACCAGGCAATGAAATGCTCCTCTCAATTTGCTACATAAATGCAACTTTCCCAGAATCAGTTCAGTCTTTAGATTAGTATTTTGATTTCTGTAGATGATTAAAAAAATGAGAGAAGTGGTTGGTATACTACTATGTCGCTTCAGAGGCACCTGGACAGGCTGGAGAAATGGGCTGTCAGGAATCTCATAAAATTCAGCACAGGGAAGTGCTGAGTCCTGCACCGGGGGAGAAACTACCCCCGGCACCAGCACAGGATGAGGACAACGTGCTGGAAAGTAGCTTTTCAGAGAATGCAATGGGCACAAAATGAAATAATGGAAACTCAATTTAAACACTTTTTATAGTGAGTGTAGTCAACCACTGGAATAGGTTTTCCAGAGAGGTTGTGAAGTCTGCAACATTGGAGATGCTCAAACCTGACTGGACAAAGCCTGCAGCAACTTGCTGTAACTGACCCTGATCTGAGCAAGGAGTGGGACAGGACATTCTCCAGAAGCGCCTTCTAGCCTCAACCATCCCAAGATTCTGTGGTTTACTTTTTTGCAAGAAATAAAAATCCACATATTTCTAGTTAGATTAATTTATAGAAAAGGTACATAAAATAGCATTTATTTTAGTTATTGCAAAATAAGTGTCAGATAACAAACGTCAAATAGTGCAACAGATATCACAGACATTTTGTACTCTTCCTTGAACCTTGCAGAAAGCTTTAGAAATTTTATATATGCATAGACTTAAATTTTTAATTAAATAGACTAAAGCATCACCAAAATTTTGCCTAGATTTTCGTGAGCAGGAAGCTAATCCACATTTTTTACGTGTGCTAGCATAGCTGTACCTAACTTAATCCTTGGCAAACATTTGTAATCCGCACAAAATCTTCTGTGGCACAGTAAAAAACAAAAACAACAACAAAAAACCCCCCCAGACAACATAGAGAGACATACCTCCTCTTGAAAAAAACTCTCCAGTTTTATTTTGTTTGATTTTGGATTGCAACAGCAAGGACACTTGAACCTATAGTTGTAGTCATGCAGGCATCAGTAAGTGTTTTGCTCTGCCAGTTAAGTCTTTTTAGTGCATGCCAGTATTAGCAGCAAATGCTGCAAGTCAGAAAGTGACACAGTTTATCATTTCCCTTATTGCTTACGAACTTCCTTATATTTCCTAATTTGCAGATGTTAATGATTTCACACGAACTGATCGTGCAGCTAACTCTTCCTTCCTGATACGCTGGATGAACTAAGCATTAATAGTCACAATATGCAAACTCATATTTGTATACAAAAATACAGAAATATTCAGGAGTCATAGTACCTGACTATGCTCATAGAAATACCTCTCCTACAGATAAACACATTTTTCATAAATCACTTGTTCTGGAAATAACAGCAGTATTGTGTGAGTAATCCATGTCTGAAGTGCTTAAAACATGGTCACTTAATTCTGTCAGGACCTGACTGACTGTATACATCATTTATGACCTCTGCACCAGCCCAGGTTCTCCTCTGAAGACAATCAGTTCTTAGCATGCATTTGTAAACAGTCAAGAAAATTCTGTCTTGCATATTTGTAGGCAAAGTGACAAGGAAAACATCTGATCCAAATTTCTGAACTTTCTCACTGTCCAATATTGGGTTGGTTTTGTTTCATTCATCTTAGACTACAATATCGTAGGTTAGGTGCAAAAGTGCCTGAATTTTCAAATTAAAAGAGAATATCTAAAGCATTTATTGAATTCTGTAATGTTAAGTTCACAAAAGCCTTTTCAGTCATATAAATATGAGAGTCTAAGCCACAATGTTTGCTTTAACTTCCATCAAATTTAGATGTGGCTCTGTGGGTCATGTTAGCCACTTCCCAGTTTGTTTTACATGATATCTGGCATGCAGATATGTAATCTTCATGTAACAGATTCTTTGTATTTCTTGCTATTCTCAAATGCTTGTAACAAGAGTGATTTGAATTAGCCCCTACCTTCCGCTCCCAAGACAGGCACAATAGTAGGAAGGGGGAAAATTCCCCAGGCTTCCTAGAAGTGAGGCAGGATCCTTAGTATTAGTCCCCTAGAGGAAGAACTATGCTTAACCCTGCTTTCCTTGGACGAAAATTACTTTGCAGTCATTTCTTTGTTTTTCAGTCCAGACTGCTCAGTCTTGCCCACCTTTACCCACTGAATCCTACCATAAGCTCATGTTAATAATATTTTCCATTTTAAAACCTTGAGACTATGGATGGAAAAAAACCCCAACAAAACCTATAGATAAGTTAAATTAGCAATACTGAAAGCAAAGCACATGTGAGACAGTGGCTCAGCTGCAGAATTTGGTCTCTAGAACCACATACCTGGCATTGACTCAGTCCTTGCCAGCTTTTTTTGGTACCTTGGGAACAGGGCTGATATGTTTCAGATCTTCTACTCACTAAAGGATTTAATTTGCTTATTTTATCTAGCCTAAAAAGAACACAGTTATTAGATGTGTCAGTGTGGTCTGAAATTGGCTGTTGAATTTGTTGAATATGCTCTACTTGGGTACCACCAGCCACCTCAGTGACCACTACCAACTTGCATAACTTTTCTATAGCCCAATCCTTCCACGGCACGTGTAGTTTTGGTGCAAAGTGTGTGCCAGTATGCCTGATTAATTTTGATAAAGGGGTTTGCATCCTCTTGTGATGGTGTTCTTGATTAGCTTCTGGGTAACCTGAGTGTGGTCTTAAAGTGTCATCTGACCACTACCTTCAGGCTACCCAAACGGTGGCTAAATTAGTTTTAACTGATCCATTTTAAACTATAGTCTGGACTAATTCATCAGGCCTCTGGGTGCACCAGCTAGTATAGCCACCCTTCCCCTCTTCTCAGGGTCTGGCTGTCTGTGCTACCTTGCTGGGTGGTGTGGGGCACGCCTTGGTTGGGAAAGGCATGGCGCTGCTGGCCCTGTGGCTATACTCAGGTTCTGGACAAGACCAGGACTATGACTGTTTTGGGGACCAGCTTCCTTCAGGACATATGAAATCTTTTGTGTCCTCCTTCAACAGGCCCCACCTTCTCCTGGGAACAGTCATCCCAACAGCTTTTGAACTGCCACAGCCTACAGCCTGGTGTTTATGATAAGCCAGCAACGATTTTGGTTTTGTGTAATGTGCTTTTCTGTGGTTTATTCTAGTTCAGTACTGGCAATGTGAGCAACTGAGACTCCCCTAAGAGTAGTCAGGGATAGGCAGAGACCTCTTTCGTTCTCCCAAGACAGCCCTTTCCAGCACCAGAGCTTTTGGTCGACAGGGGTAGGATGGTTTACTGGGATCTCTTGCAGGTGGTGTTCCATGCTGTTGATGTAGAAGTTGCTATCCCATTCATTAATAGCTTATCATAAATGAAAGACAGGAAATTAGCTCTACATCATCTGAAAAGTCTGTTACTAATAATGTTTCATTTTAGCATTAACATTTGCAGCATTAGGAGGAGCTGTAAGAAAAACACCAGGCTAATAAAGGCTTCAGAAATGTTACAGACCATTCGTGAGAAAGGAGTAGTTGGAACAATTGTGTTCATATCCTTCAAGAAGTTACCAAATGTTGTATGAAGCTCTTCTGTAACAGACTAACAAGGGCTACTGTAAGGCATGGCGGCTTAGGAAACACACAGTACAATTTTTCAAAACACTGCTTTTGAAAAACCTCTTTTAAAATAGCGTTATAATTTTTACCTTTTCCTCTTGTGGACGATGTAAATTCAAGTGAGTAGCAGATGATTTCAAGGTTTCTTTTGGACTATTTTTTCAGCCTGACTGGGTCCCTCTGGATGGCAACCCTTGTCTTGAGCAAATCAACTGATCACCTCAATTTAGTGTCATCTGCAAATATGGTGACAATGCACTCCATCACCTCCTCCAGGCCATTGATAAAGATATTAAAGGTGATCAGTCCCAAGATAGACCCTTGTGATACCCCATTTTTCACAGGAACTTACCCTTGGTAAAATCACAGTGACTGTTCCCAGTGACCTTCTTCTACTTAATGTGCCCAGAAACATGCTCCAAGAGGACTGACACCATGAGTTTCCCAAGTTGATAGGTCTGCAGTTCTCTGGGTTGAACTTCTGGCCTTTTTGTTTTGCACATGGGTGTAATACATTTCCTGAATAAATTGAAGTATGTTATCCCTTTTCCAGGAGAAAACAGGAAACAAAGGAGGAGTTTGTTTAGCATCTATTTAACAAGAATGTAATGCCATCTCCTGAGTGTCTCGATGTTGTCTTATTATACTTTCCTATTCCCTTCCCTACAGAGAGCCAGTGAATGGTTCATATATCACAGCTAGGTTTTAGTAGATTAGAGCCAAAGTATGGTTCACTCTGGCAATTTTGCCCAAGAGGAAAGACATCGTGAAAGTCTGTATAAATTAGTGTAGTCTAGTAAAACTCCATCACTCTTTTAGGAGGTGCTTGCGAGCATTTCAACTCTGACTGCTGCTGCGTACTAAGAGAAATACAAAGATGGTTTGCGTGTGTGTCCAGCACGAACTCAGCCTCATTAAGAAATTGGCTTTGTTGTTCTGATCTGCTGCAAAAAGCTTCCCAGGCAAGTCTTTGACCAAAAGGCAATAATTAACTTTGTCAAAGGCAGTAGGTGTGCCAAGAGCTGATTGCACCCAGCTACAACAGAAGTTGGATGGTGTAGGTCATTGCTTCTGGCTGCACTGGTAACTGGAAGGCTCCCCAGCACTGGAACGTGTCCAGGAACAGTTTCCCAGCACTGATTTGGCCAGCATTTGCAAGCAATGTCCTGAACAACTCCTGGACGGAGTCCAGAGGTTGGTTCAGGTCAGGGCTAATTTCTAAAGGCAGTTTGCATGTGTCCACCTTATTTAGAGCTTTAGTAAAACCTATCTGGGCTCTTACATGGCAATTGGCGTCAGAGCAAGAAAGTAGTCCTGGGAGTATTTAGTCTAATAGTCAAATGTCCAGTATCATTACAAAACTAGTCTAATAATCAAATAGCTATGTTCAAAAGTCTAATATAGAGATCTGAGCCTCTGAGTCTCAAAGTGAAAAGCTTTTTTACACCAAAGCACCTGATGTGTCAGTAATTCCTCACCCAATTATGAAAAACATTGTGAGACCCTCAAAATCTGAATCTCAGAGACCAAAAGGAGCAGTGAGATATATGAGTTGCCAACATTAATGGGGTTACTTGGAAGATAATCTTTTTTCTTTTGAATGCAAGTGCTCAAAATCTAATTCTGTTAAGTGGGGAAATTGCTGAGCATTTTGTCTTTGAGTCTTAAAACCACAGTAGAAGCCATCATGAGCTTCCAGCATTGCATCTTCAGATAGGAACAAGTGGATGGTTCACTGACCAACTGTCCAAACTGGAGAGTCAGATAATAAGACTCTTTTGGTACAACTGAAGATCAAGGCTGAGCCTTGTATGGAATTAGACTTCAGCAGAAACTGGAAGTTTTGTCTCTGCTTTGCTATTACCTGCTCAAATTCTGACTTCCTTGCTGGAATATGCTTCTTTCCCAAAGAAAGGAGCCCAGAAATCAAATTATACCAGTAAAATAGTTTCTTGTTGTGCTCCTGATCTCTGTCAAGGGTATCAGGATACACTCTAGGATTTGCCTCTTGTCTACAGTGCTGACCTCATGGTCTCTACTGACAACTCTATTGGTGCTTTAAGAGCCGAAGCTGCAGGCGGCTTCAGCCTTGAGCAATTAATTCCTGACCTTGAGTGAAGATAAAATGAAAATAAAACAGAGCAAGAATGTGTATGAGACAAGATAAGGGATGCTTTATGTGCTGTAATCAATAACCAGTCAGAAGTAAAAGAATGGCTCATGAACAAGTGGAATTATCCAATAATGTCAATTGTTCAGGCGCGTGTTTGCTGTGTAGGTGATAAGGGGTAATGAATCAAAAGTGAAAGAATGCCACTTGCTTGGGGCATGCTGGAGGAAAAAAGGATATATAAGCAGTGCAAAGCTTCAATAAAATGCTGATGCCTGATGCCTGAACACATCTCAGTGTTGGTCATTTCATCTGCTGCACTGCTCAGCTCTTACAAGGCCTTAAATTATCTGCCCATTGCTACACTTTGTGAGGGGTGCAGAAATTAGACTATTTCTAAGTACTGACAGCACTGTTCTTCTGTAGAAATGTTACCTGATACTCTTTGCTTCTACGAAGCCTTCACATGTGGCGCTGCTATGGCAGTATGTGAAAAAGACATGGCTATGCCCACTTTGGTGTCTTCCCACACAGTCAAATCAAACGTTGAAATGTATTATTTAGGTCCCATTCATAATAAAACCAGATCAAGTTGTAGATTTTTTTGCCTCTTTGAAGAGAAAAATCTCCTTGATCCTGGCTTAGCAAAGTAAAAGGTGAGGGAGGCTGTACAAAATAAGAAGGCATTTGTTAGAATGTTGGAGCCCTATCCACAGAAGGAAAAGAAGAATGTGTGTGATTTCTGACAGGATAAATACAAGAGCACAAAAAGTCAGGTCAAGTTTTTTTTTATGGAACAGCCTGTAAAAGGAATAAAAGAAATCTAATAATAAATAACTTCCCCAAAAAAGGAATCTTATCAGAAACCAGGGAACAAATAGATGATTAAAGTATATTAAAATATTTGTTAAAGGAGGTAAGGTGACAGCAGAAAGTATCAGTCAGTGTTTGATACCACAGATGCCCTCAAGGATGTTGTTGTACTGGGACTTTTCTTTAAGAAGAGTGCAAGGGAAGACCATGCTCAAAATGAAGTGCAAGTCAAAGAGTTTAGAGAAAAAAATCATCATCACATTGTTAGAACAGGAAAAAAGTCTAAGCTGCACAGAGAAAAGGGAGAATTTTCACATGGATAAATAGTTACAAGCAGTTTGGGATAATAGAAACCAAAGATGACTGTGAGGAAGTTCAATAGCCTGATAATAGTGAGTGACAGAATGATAAACTGGCAGATGAAATGCCAATTTCATATACAGTGTACAAAAATGTTAAATTGAACACATGAAAAAAAAAATCCTAACATGCTAGATTGACTGGCTGGGCATTTTACCCTGTAGTATGGCCTTTAAGCCCCTGTATATTGCTGTTGCTATATGAAAAATTTCCAAAGATTTTTCTGTCTAGTCTAAAAATGCTTGACTTGGGATGTTGCATCATCTGAGCATGACAGAACTCCACCTGTCCTTTGGAACAGGGAAAACACCACCAGCAGGACAGAATCTCTTCTGAAACCACTTATGCTGATAAATTGCATGAGCAGTTCAGTGTAGAGATCCAGCAAACAAGAGTGCAAAAATACTCAGCCATCTAGCATCAGGAAGAGTAACCACCTGTGAGTTAATAAAAGTGTTAGCAGAACCTGGCCCAGTGTTATTAGGAAAAGAGAAGAACTTTAAGGGCTGAAATGGTAACAGTTTTCTAAGGCTTACTTAGACTGGCTGCAATGGTCAGCTAAATCTAATATTTAGCAGTGAAACTTCTCAAACCTGCCACATTTAGATACCACTGCTCTAAGCAGAGAGAACAGGCAATAGAGCTTTTGAAGCACTCTACATAGCAACACTAAAGCAGGGCCTCTCCTGCAGAACACAATCTCAGATTTGAAATATGGCAAAGTAAATCTTAGTTCTCCCAGGCTTCTGGGAAAATGGCCTAATGGAGCTTGCATCAAGAACAATATCCGAGAAGATATCCCTCTTCACATCTCTTTAGAAATGACTCCCTTATATTTATCACTTATCTGAAAAGGCTGTTGCTAGATCCATTGAATTTATGACAAGGTAAGGCCACGTTGGACACCTGTGACCAACAACAGAAATAGAAATATTTTTCTGAAAACCTTTGATGGAGCTTATATGTTTTCCTGGAGTGAACCTGTAAGAACAGAGGCTGAGTATACACTTCCCATAGAAAATGAAAGAGGAAAAAATGTTGGTCCAAATCTAATGTACCCTTCTTCCAAGATGAATCATTGCTCTGGGAACGAGGGTCTGATCTTTCTCAATCAGAGATATAAGTCTGTACTTGTCTCAAAGTCTCAGCACTTTCCAGAGAATACATATAGTTGTTGTCTTGTGCAGATATATCGTACTTCTTCATAAGTCTGAGAATCCTCCAATGTTCAGAAGAATCTAGGCCTTCTCAGGCTGCTTTCTCTAGGTGTATCTTGCCTCATACTGGGAACTGTAAATACCATTGGAAATGTTTAAACCCCCAAAAGAGCAAAAGTTCTCAGCAGACTAGTCTCTT
>NW_010294657.1:23745-29563 GCF_000700745.2 Antrostomus carolinensis
ATCTTGAGATCAGAAGGTGAGAAAAATGTTCCTACATTTATATAAAATGAGCATATTATTGAAATGCATTACATTCCTCCACAATAAGAAGACTTAAGCACTTCTCTTTTGCTATGACACCTTCATTCTTTCTCCTTTGAATAAGAATTATATTTTATGATGCTTGCTGACTGCAAAGACTGGTAGTGCTTTTGGGATTCGTAAGGGACAGAGAGCCCTTACAGTCAGTGAAACAGAAAACAAAGAATTGACTCCAAAGGACATTATTCCTTTTCCTACCTCAGAGGAACCACCAAAACACAAGTTACCTGAGTGCCTTATCTTTTCCAATACTGGGCTTTCCTATGTTTGCCCAAGCCCTAAGCCTAAGGCTATGTATTATGTGCAGAATGCATCAGGAAATTAAAAAAGAAAAAGAAATGAGGGCTCAAACTGACGGCTCAGCACTGAAAAGAAACAAGAAGATCCTTCTGAGTCAAGACCTATTCCCAAGTGAAAGAGTTATGTGTTATGCAGTAGTTCTCTAGGTAACTGTACCAGTACATAGTACGACTCCAGCTCTCCCAGTTGCTTTATATGTACAAATGCGTACCACTGTTTCACAGCAGGGACTTAGAAAGGCTGACCAGCTTTGACAAGAGACATTTAGAGAAATAATTAGAGATATATTTAGATTGGAATGTACCTCTGAAGGTCATTGAGTGCAATCTCCCACTTAAAGCAGAGTCAACTTCAATGTCAGTTGCTTGTCCAGTTGTGTTTTGAATATATCCAAGGATGGAGACTTCACAACTTCTCTGGACACCCATTCCAGAGACCATCCAACCGCTCTCACCTGTAAATCATTCTTTTTCCTTATATCAAATTGATCTTTCTCTTGCTGCAACATTGTGACTGTTTCCTCTCATCCTCACACTGTGCAACTCCCAGACAAGTCTGTTCTGTCTTCTTTACATGCAGTGGAAGACAGCAGTAGATCCCCGTAGCTTCTATTGTCAAGGCTGAAAAATCACACTTCCTTCAGATCTCAAATAATAATCTTGGTGCCCCGTTGATGAACTTCGCCTGTTTGTCAATGTCTTTCTTGTACTAGGAGGCTGAAATCTGGACATGGAACTGCACATGCAGACTCATGAGTGCTGAGTAGAGGGAATAATCACTGCCCTTGATCTGCAGGGTCCACTCCTCCCAGTATAGCCTAGTATGTGGATAGATTTCATTACTATAAGGAAGCACTTCTGATTTGTGTTTGGTTTGTAATCCACCAAAACCTCAGAGCATTTTCTGCAGACCTGTCAGTTAGTCATTCTCTAGGATACATGCAGTTAGTTTTTCCCAGGTACTTGTATTTGCGTTTGCTTCGGGAGGTTCCTATCAACCCATTTCTTCAGCCTGTCAAAAGCCCTCTGAATAGCAGGCTTACCTGCCAGTATATCAGGCAGTGTCTCCAGTTTGCTGTCATCCGCAGTCTTGCTAAGCTGCATTTCATCCCATTGTCCAAGTTATTGTTGGTACTGAACACCAAGAGTGTCAGCATTGATACTTGAGGAGCATCAATCATAACCAGTCACTGCATTCAACAACAGCTTGGGCTGTTTTCCCAATACTTTGTCCTAACCCTATGGCTCTGAAAAATTACTGTCCAGCTGAGTAGTAAAGGTGTCTGAACAAAAGGACACAGAGATTAACTGAGTCATTCACTCAATATTTAAAAATACTAAGAAGTTGAAGAGGAATGGAAGTAATAAAAAGCCAAGTGAGCAGTAAAGACATAAAGAACTAGGTACTTACAGAAGTAAATTCTGGGCTGATACCAAGTTAATGGTGGCTGATCTCTTAACTTGTAAGTAACACACTTAAGCTCTGGCATTAGCTGGGGTTTTAGACACACCCCTGTCCTGTGGGAATCCTGTTGATTGCACACCACCACTCAATATGTCACCCTGTTTTCAGTCCTGTTGTCAATTTTTCAGTTGCCCATGTGTACTTTAAGACATCTGAGGAAATTTCTAGTATGACTAGGCCCATTCTTGACAGTAGAACAACGGCATTCAGACAACAGAATTATTATTATTATTTTTTTTATCTATAAAATTCACCCCCTGAACATGGCATACATGATATAGAATAAGGGGAGAAGAATGTACTGATTTTGGCTGGAGTAGGGCTGATTTTCTTCACAGTAGCTAGTATCAGGCTGTGTTTTGGATTTTTGATGAAAATGGTGCTGGTAATACAGGGAGTTTTTTCTTATTGCTGAGCAGTGCTTACACAGAGTCAAGGTCTTTTCTGTTTCTCACACCACCCTGCCAGCGCAGGGGCTGGGAGTGCACAAGAAGCTGGGAGGGTGACACAGCTGTGACAGCTGACCTCAACCGACCAAAGGGATATTCCATGCCATATCATTTCATGCTCAACATATAAAGCTGGGGAAGAAGAAAGTAGGGTATGTTTGAAGTGATGCCATTAGTCTTCCCAAGTAACCATTACACATGATGGAGCCTGATCTCCTGGAGTTGGCTGACCACCTGCCTGCCCATGGGAAGTAGTGAATGAATTCCTTGTTTTGCTTTGCTTGCCCATGTGGCTTTTCCTTTCCCTGTTAAACTGTCTTTATCTCAACCCATGAGTTTTCTCATTTTTACCCTTCTGAGTCTCTTCCCTATTTCACTGTTGGGGAATGAGCAAGCAGTTGTGTGATGCTTAGTTGCTGTCTGGGGTTAAGCTGCAACATTATCTCAGTAAATTCATTCTTATTCTTTTTAATGCCAGACAAACCCATTATTTTTCATTAAACAAATTTAAATGTAACTAAAAATTACTGACTTAAATATTTCAATCATATTTACAAAATGGAAGATATCCAATAAAGACGATTTACTCAAACAGTTAAAGTTAGCCAAAATTAAAAGTAAATACAACAGCGTTTTTTAAAAAATGTCATGTGACATTTCATTCTCTCTTGGCTGCACTACTGTTTTTGCCAAGAAAAAGAAGAAAGTGAAAATGGTATATATATTATTCCAGACTTTCCACAGGAATATACAGATGCCTGAGCTAAGAAATGCACTTTCAAATTCCTCAGTTTTTCTTGATTATTTCACCACATCAGCAACTAATATTATCTCTTCGTTTTCAGATGTTATTGAATGAATTTTGCTCTCCATCAGCTGAAAGGAAAACAAAAACTTCCATTAGTTTTATATATAAGGTTAGTTAGCCTCTACTTACTTATGCACAATTCTGAGAGTATTTAAACTTTTGCTTAAAAATTATTATAAAATATAGAACAAAACTTTAAATACTCTCAGAATTGTGCATAAATATTTTATAGAAATATTTCACCTTTTTTTTTAGCTGATAAGCTTTCATTAGCTGGACATAACAGTGAAATTTCAGCAACTTTGTAATGCTTACACATGATTTTTGACTGGCCTGCAAGTCGACAAGAAGAACATGTGCTTTTCTCCAATGCACCACACAGATTACCACAAATCAACTTAAACAGATTGATACAAAATTATTAGCTTCTCTAAGGTGTGAAAGTAGATGAGTACACATTGGCCTGCAGTTTAGGTGACTGCAGAGACCATGAGAAACTACTGGGCATAACATGAGAAATTTCTGGATAGAAAAGGGTGCAAGTGAGCTGCTGGTCAGTACGCTGATCTCGTCAGACACTGTGTCTCTGAAATGTTTTCTATGTCACCTTACTTTCTATCATATGTGTGTAACTTGCAAGAGAACTCCATAAAAGCCGGACTACTGGATGAATAGGAGGAAACCAGCACCTGGAGATACCCAATGTGAGAGCTGGTGACAAAGTCATGGGGATGGAGGGTCTGGACACCGAGATCAGATGTGAGGAACTTGGAATTTTTGGTTGTTGTGAATGAAGAGAGTGAGAGTGTATGCACGTCTCACTGGCAAACTTCAGCCCTTCTCATCCAGAGAGGAGCAACAGGGCTGCTGTTTGCAACTCCATTTATGTGACTGCTGTTGGTGTTGATGTGGTGCCAGCAAAGGCACTTTTCCTGGTCTTTGTGGCTGGCTGCATTAGTGTCCTCTGTGTGTGTGTTTGTGCATGTGTGTGCCTCATGCTGGGAAAACGCACAGCCCTTGCTGCTGCCTGAACCTACCGATGGGAGCATCTGCCCCTGTACCTGTTAAATGGGAGAAAGCCCCTGAGCCTGGAAAAGCACTGCATTTGGTTTCTCTTAACAAACTTGCTGGCTGATTTTCTCCTGTGATTTCTCAAAATATGGCAGAGAAGAGTTATTCTCTGTGTGAAGTTCCTTATCATTAAAAAAATACCTGCAGTAGAATCTTGTATGTATTTCACACATTTAATATAATCAGCATTCTTCTCATAACAAATCCCATACTGAAACTAAAACACAGTGCTTTCTAGCTTCTAAGAAGGAGATAAACTCTATGCTAGCAAAACCAGGAGAAAGAGAACATACCACTGAATTTGTATCAGGCAGTCCACAAAATGCATTTTTTGGCTCTGGGATTTGTGGAAAGGCTGTTTTCCAACAGCTAGTCCTGGAAATCAAAAGGGATAGAATAGAAAAGAAAAATTAAGTAACCATCATGTCTCAAAACCATTGCACCCTTGAACCAGCTCTTATCTTCCCCTTCCAGGGTAGAAGAGAAATTAAAAATATACATCAACTCAGCACAGAGTGAACACTTATCAGGAAAACACTAAGAATTTGGATGACAATTTTTTTTTTTTTTGTTAAAAATTCACTATTAGTTATTTCCTTCTTCGAAAGGAAAAGGAACTCCCAATTGTCCTGCTCTTCAAGTCACTACAACCAGTGAAAAGGGGGTGTAAAAATTTTAACAAGTTGGAAGAACAGTATCTTATCTGAATTCCTATATATTTCTATACAAAGTGCATGATCATCAGAATATCCTTTTTCTTTCTGTTTCACTTACATGGTTCTTTCAAGAAGCAAGCTGCTTAGCTTATGTGCTCTCATATACATCCAGTTTGCTAGGACAATTCTAGTGAACATTGCAAAGTCTTTACCAGTGAGTACAATCAATATGTGTGTGTGCAATAAATTCATCAGTTCAAGAAATCAGGACACCTATTGCGTAGACAGTCTACATTGCAAATATTCAGAGCAGCTGTACTGTTAATATGAGTAATTGCATATAATTGCTCTCCTTGCCATGTTGACAGAAGAGGCTCTGGAAAAAGTTGTGTGGATCAGCTGAGGAGGGACTTTGGGCATCATTGTTGTAGTACTAGCCCCACTATTACTGGATTGATTTCTACTACAGTGTGTGTGAAAAGGTATTATCTATACTACAGAGACACCTCTACCTTATTTGTTTAGGAACCACAGATGTTTCACACACCCACACAAAATAAAATAAATGCATAAATCAAGTTTACCTTTTGCAGAACAAAATTGTGATGATTGCCACTAGGAGGGTCACAACTGCTACCACAAGTAAAATCCATACTGAAGAAGAAATAATTTCTTCATTTCCTGAAAAAGAAACAGTCATAAGGTATTATTAATAAAGAAGAATAGATGTACAGCTGTGTCAAACATCTACTCTGGTGACTGACTGGTGAATGTCAGTCTGAAAGGTTTCACTTGGTATAAAAATCAGCTCTTTAATTTAGCACCTTAGCAGTAATGTCTGCATTGTGGCATTGAGCCTGTTTGTCCATCCCCTGCTGTAGGCAGGTATGCACTTCAGTTGCGAAGGTGTAACTTTTAGTATTGATTTCCAATGTGAGACTGTGAAGAGATGTATTAATTATCTTCCTCCCCTACACAGTAATGTGTAG
>NW_010294657.1:29597-51661 GCF_000700745.2 Antrostomus carolinensis
GTAGATGTGCAGCAATGTGTGAGGTAGACGGGATATTGCTTGTGGAAGAGTAGCCCAAGGCATGGATTTTCATTCCTACCAAACTCTACAGGTGCACTCCACTCCCCCCAGGCTGGACTCATGAAGCAGGCACTGCCGGCTGTTCTCATTTTCAAGAGGTACTTCTTTCTTGTATTGGATCTTTTAAATGTGTGACTATTCCCCCCTTCCTAAAAATAAAGCAAAAGTGAGTTGTTTTAGTTTGTTCCACATCTAGGTGTTGATAGTATGCAAATGCCATTTACCAGTGAAACTTTTACAAGGCTAAGAGAATATTGCTTGTTAAATTAGACTGCTGTTACAAAGAAAAAAAAAACAAACCAAAAAACATGTGAATGTTTATTATGTACATAATATGTACATACATATGTATCTCCTTTTAAAAATAACCCGTTACTCTGTAAACTTTTTATGTTTAGAAGCTTTCACCTTTTAAATGATTTCCTGTAATTTCTTACTATATAGTCTGATCTATTGATAATTTCCCTTGACACATTGACAGAGGCAGAAAAACTTCCCCAAAGGGGAAGAGGAGGGACAGGTGCTGATCTCTTCTGCCTGAAGACCAGCAATAGGACCAGAGGAAATGGCAGGAGGATGTATCAGGGGAGGTTTAGATTGGACATTAGAAAAAGGTTCTTCACCCAGAGGGTGGTGGAGCGCTGGAACAGGCTCCCCAGGGAGGTGGTCATGGCACCAAGCCTGACAATATTCAAGAAGCATTTGGACAACACCCTCAGACACATGGTCTGAATCTTGGGGTTGTCCTGTGCAGGGACAGGAGTTCGACTTGATGATCCTTGTGGGTCCCTTCCAACTCACAACATTCTATGATTCTATGAAATATCTTGAATTGTCTCATTTCAATACTGCCAGAATTGAGCGATATGAGGAATAAACTGTCTGCATGTGCCTTGTCTTCCTCAGTCTTTGCATTACAACTTTTCAGGAAAAGAATAACTTTCCAGCCAAACCTGTAGACCAAGTAGAAGACTGCAATACTTGGTGTTACTACAATTGACTGAAACATGCTTGTCTCTGGGATACTTTCAGGATAGAGGTGGCAGGTACAAGCTGCAGTGATTAGAAGGAGGTGCAGCATACCTGGAGGACAGCCTCCATCCCAAAGGATCCCCAAGAGGTTTTCTGATCATTGTTTTTCATAAACAAAATTAAATTCCTTGAAGGTATTTTCTTTGTGTCTCTTTTCTCACCTGTCACTGATATGTAACTTCAAATTCTGATCCAAATATTTGAGAGGGAGAGTGCACAACATAATGTAAAATTGAAGGCTTTTCAAAATACGTACAGAATAGTAATAAAGTTCTACCTTTGAATGTATAATAAACGATATATGTCACAATGGTTTAGCAGTTTGACACATTCATGAAATTTATAAATAAGGATCCCATAAAGCATAGGACATTGTAAAGGCATTTGCATACTCTTTACTTTTCACAAATGGCTATGAAACTAACATGTATTGGTGATTAATAGAACAAGCAGACTTACTTGTACAGAAGTATATGTGTTTTTTCCTTCAGGATTATCCTGTCAATTGAGAACAAAACCTTTAATTTTATGATTGCTTGTTTTGTGTTTAGATAATAAGTCATTTTTATCTATTGTCCCCTTTTTCTACATTAGTTGTCCCCTTTTTCTACATTAGTCTTTTTTATCTACTTGACAGTTTTTCAGAAGAACTAGTAATTTATCTAACTTTTAGTATCTAATATATAAATAATCTACAATGCCAAGTTTATATAGTAAGTGATTCTTCTATGGTAAAGTATTTGTTTTCCAGAGTTGAGAAATAAATTTTATTTCACATTAGTGATGAAACTGAAACACAAGCAAACCAGACTTGAAGGAAAACTGTACCTTTATTCTTACACCAGGGAAAAAAAAAAAAAAAAAAAAAAGAAATAAACTTTTTAGTTTACATCTAGTGTTATATTTTAGAATAAATGTCACTATATTTAATTGCAAATACTATGTAAACTTTGTTTCCTTTTCCCTCAGATGAAAGTATTCAGGACTGACATGAATTCACAGATATTTTAGGCTGCCCTCCAACTACATTTTTGATAGACAGCATAAAATTCAGGCATCTCTTCTGAATAACCATAATGACTGCCATGTAATGTAGTGACCACATACAACTAATGACTGTAGACTAGATTATCTCCATTAGCCTGCCAGTTATGGGTTTTTTTTAAATTATTTTGCATTCTCTATTTTTAAAACAAAATTAAATTAATTTGTACTTGGTTTATCAAATAACTGCATGTATGCTCATGTGACACCTGAATATGAGTTTGAAAGTCATGCTGCTGTACAGGACAGTTTATAGATTCTGTAAGCAAGTTAGCTTAAGCAAAGGGATCAATGTAGGAGAAAGTGCAGCAATATACTCCCCCTTTTTGTGTTTGTACTAGAATAATATAAAGAGAAATGAAAACAGTTCGGTCATGGTAGACCTCAGAAAGTGGAGTTCCAGAAGGACATCTATTCGTTTGAAAATTTTGGAAGAAGAGATATATTAAAGGGCACTGCATTAAAAAAAAAAAAATGAAGAAAATGTATGTGATGGTTAAAAGAGACTCCCTCCTGCAGGGGGTGGTGGCACCAATCTACTGGCCTGACCTGATGGAGGGTAGGTTTGTTGTTTGCCAGGGGCCAGAATCTGGGATGTTGCAGAAGGACTGCCAGACTTGTCTGACCATTGAACTATTACTCCTTCCTGCTCTTCTATGTGAGCACCAACGGTATGGCCAGGGGTAACCTGGATGGTTTCAAGGGTGATTGCAGAATGCTGCGGGATGGTGAAAGGCAGGAAGCCCAGATGGTGTCTCCTCAGTCCTTCCAGTGAGAGGAAAAGGCTTGAGCAGAATTGAACTCATTAAGTCAGCACCTGTCTTAATGGCTGGTGTCACAGACAGGGCTTTGGGTTTTATGACCTTGGGACCCTTTTTGAGAAATGGAGGCTACTGAGCAGGCAGGGGATGCACCTCACTAAATGGGATGAGGGTGTCCTTGCACACAGCCTTGCTAATCTAGTCCTCGTGCTCTATGAAAAGGAGCACCTTGAATACATCGAGCTCTGTCTTGGGACAAGTGGTGAACTAGTAAGACAGCTTGCGACACAGGTGACAATGTAGTAGGTGTTTGTTCCAGATCTCCTGATCAAGAAAAGGAAGCAGATGAGACCCTCTTCAGGCAGTTTGGGAAAGTCTCACAGCTACAGGCCTTGGTACTCAAGGGAAATTGCTCCGGAGGGCAAAGTTTCTGGTTGATCTACAAGGACAACCTCCTCAGAGCACGAGAATGATCCATTCTGGTGTGCCAAAAATTGAGGAGGTGTACCAGGTGAGCATGGTAGGACATGAAGCTCGAGTCTGAGCTCAGAGATAAAAAGGAATTATGCAGAAGGTAGTAGAAGGGATTTGGGAGGAATGCAAAGACATCATCTGCACATAAAGGAATGGAGTCAGAAAAGCCAAAGCTTAGCTGT
Organism: Antrostomus carolinensis; assembly: GCF_000700745.2. Lineage (NCBI taxonomy): Eukaryota > Metazoa > Chordata > Aves > Caprimulgiformes > Caprimulgidae > Antrostomus > Antrostomus carolinensis. The sequence continues at coordinate 33,151 of NW_010294657.1, forward strand.
AGTTGAGAGTAGTGAGGGAGGTGAATGGTGAAAGTTTTTTATGGAGTGTGCTGTTAGCAAAAGGGAGGTTAAAAAGAATGCAGACCTGTTGCTCAATGAATTGCGGGAACCTAGTGACAAGGGACATGGGAAAGGCTGAGATATTTGGTGCCTTTTAAATTCAGTTTTTACTGAAGGTTTGCCTTCAGGTTTCCCAGATATCTCAATCTATAAAGCCTTAATTTAAAACACTGCTGAAGAAGAATCCAAGATTCTCAGCAAATTCAGTTTACCAGTATCAGACATGGAAAAAAGTGATTGAATTAATTCAGAACTATGTGTGAATTGAATATTCTTTATAAAACAAATATTAGGCATATTAAAAGACTTTAAGAAGTATGTATTGCTTTACTGCAATGCACATTTATATCAGCATCACACACAGTTTTCTATAAGCTTGATTTGCTGCAACGGCCAAGGGATTCGGAGAAGTAATGCAGTTTTGTAGCAGTTAGTTGGGCTTGCAAGAAAACTCATCTATGAAATAGCAAGCCTGATCCAGACTAAGAAGTTCCAAGGAACAAAATTCTAGGGAATGCCTTAAATCAGCGACTAAATGGCCCAATCTGGTTGTAGTACAGGCAGGTTTTTCCTTTGCAGTCACTATCTGCCGCCCTGTGGTCATTTGACGCAATTCTGCCACAGTTACAACAGTTTAGGTCTACTCTTGCAGCGTAACACAGCAATCTCAATCTCAATCTCTTGCTGCAAAGAGACTTGTAAAGCCAAGGTCTGAATATGACTTTCAGTATCTTAAATTATTCCCTTAGTAATCTGTGCTTATTCACACTGCCTTTCTGCTTTCTCTCACGTTTATTTTCCTTTTATTTAACATTATACAGCTACAGCTCTTGGACCAACAGGTGTGTTACTTATATATGATACTTGGATAAGCTATTTACATATCATACATGTAGAAATTTCATTCACCTCCATCAACTCATACTTGTTAAGGGGATGCACATTTCTCTGTCCAGTATTTACAGTTGAGCTCTGTGCTTTCACAGGCATGCAGTCACCACTGGAAGGACTCCAATCCAGGACAGTTCCAACAGGTCTTAGTGAAAGAAGTGCCTTTTCTGAGTTTTATCACAGCCAAAGCCGTGATATGTTCAAGCCTTGATTAACTACACTTCTCCTATTAGTCCCACACAGTCACAGTCAACCAGTGTATCCTCAGCAATATTTCAGACAGAGGATCAAGGAGAAATAAATGGGGCAGTATGGCATAACAGGGTACCTGAAAGGCACAACCACAAAGGAATATGGTGCTATGTGTGAGGAAGGCTACACCATACAAGAGAAATTGTTTTTCTTTCTATCCATGTGTATTGGTAAATGCAAATAGATGTACTAATATTAAATATAGGTGAAGAAATTCCTCTTACCTTATAGTTTATGTTGATTTCATATTTAAAACACCTGTCTTTGTTAGAATGACTTATTTGGGGTCGTTGCCATTGAATTATGCAATCATTTTTAATCTCATCACAGTTGACAGTGATATTTGATGGAGGCATGAGCTTTTCTGAAATTATATAACCAAGAATTCAAATGATGAAAATCACTTGATCTCTTTTTGCTTTGATAAAAGAGAGTGCAGTTGCAAGTAACGTGTCTATGAAGAAAGGCACTAACTTGTGTCTATTCTTAGGTACTCTGTTATAAATAATTGAAAGTTCTTTAAATCCTGTCCCCAGGACCAGAAAAAACAGACACCAAACCAAGGAACATGACTTAGGAGCATATAAACATATAAACCCCCTCCATTTACATTTCTAAGTGAATAAGGTAAAATGTTATCTTCTTTTTATAAGGATGTTTTTCACTGCAGAAGAACAAGCTAATGTTAACCCCAATGTAAAAAATTCAAAGGTAATTTCTTTCTTCAAGCCTTCTCACATGATGTTACTGTCACATGAAGCTGTTGCTTGCTTGGTGTTGTGAACTATACAGTTTATTCCCCACTTCCAAAAAATTAGCCATCCAAATTTAAGAATGACACTTCCATTTTAAGATTCTAGCGAACTGCTTCATATATCTCCCTTAAATTCACAGATGTGAACAAAAATATGACAATCTTTATATTTTGATCATTACCAAGGCCTTCATTATTGTAACAACAGAAGACAGCCAGTCATGACAGAAAGGGTGATAAAAGGCTGATAGAATAAACTTTAGTTTCAGCTAGATTGTTACTTTACATCAGTATTTAGAAACAGGCCTGACCTATTTGTGATGGGCTATGTGGTCAAAGAACAGTCTTATTTCACCTACCGTGAGTGATATTGTGGTTCATTTCTTTCTCCTTATAGAATGAAGCATTTTTGACCAGTTTTGGAGGCAAGACAAAACACAGTGAAACTTTGACAAAAAGACTTTTCCACAGTAAAAGGAATTTCACAGGATGCTTCCAAGTAGAGCATCATATGTGAAAGAGTATATGAAAACATGGGGTATTTTGTAGACATATTAAATTCCTTAATCAAGGGTATGCTGTCAGTGTATGCCACCCCCACTGGTAGTGAGAAGGAGAAATCAGTGCTTAGATAAATGTCTCCTGAAAAATCTCCTCTGTTGAAAGGTCTTTGGCCATCATTGAAAGGACAGCAGGGGGAAGTCAATCTCTTAAGTTCTGTGGAACTTGCTGGAGAAAGACCTAAAAACAGTAAGGGTAGATTGCTAAAGAATCTGAGGCAGGCTGCAGCTGTGGAGTTTTCTTGCTTAATTTCTCTCATTGGTCTTTTTTGAGGGGGAATATGTTTTCTTGAAGAGGCTGCAGTCTCTTACTTTTGTCTCTATGTGAGATAGGGTACTTGGTTCCTTCTCAGAGATAAATGCTCTACTACACTCATGCACTAATGAAAATAAAGCAGAAATAAATTATTTACTTACCAATTTTATACAGTTCAATGTACTCATCATAGAACTGGATCAGGAAGTCTTTGCTAGACCCGTTCACCAGGAAGTAAGCTATTTCAGTCTCTATCCTCACATTTTGGAATCTACATCCTGTGTTTCTGCCATTTTTGTCTTTAATGTAAAGCTCACATTCCATCTCCTCGTTGTCTCTGTATACAGCAAAGTGTTTCAGTTAAAGGTGGGCAGTGTGATGTGTCCAATGAGAATCCAGGCTTCCCTAGACTCAAGCAGACCTACTTACCTTGGGTTCTGCCAGTAGAGAAAATACTGGGTGTCTCCTGGAGCATTTATGCCCTCCTGCCAAGTGCAGTTCATGAGGGAAACATTGTAAATCACACAGGAGAAGTTTTCAATGGCTGACCCATTCAAGCCTGCAAACACAGGAATGTCCATGATGAGGAAAAATGGTGTGACTGCTCCAAGCTGGGGGATCTTGTCACATGCTTAGGTATGTTAGATACCTGTAACTCCTGCTGGTTATTGTTTTGAGTAGGAATAATTTGCTTCCAGTAACACTGGATGATATTTGCACTGATAGATTCAATGAAGGATATGTCATGGATAAATCCTCCAATGATTATAGCCGCATCTGTTAGAATAAGTCTTGGGGAGCCTACACTACTCTAGTACAGGTTGACACATAAAGTGGCTTCCCCTGTGTTTTGATTTGTTCCTATTGAAAAGGAGACAGTGGTGCCACAATGTCACAAAATGAAATATTTGCCTGTAATCCTTCAATACCCTGCTATAGCATTTCTATTTGAAGGATTTTCTTCAACACCCTGTCAAATAAGTGAAGAGCAAGACGAGCTTTCCTGTGGACTCCAGAGAGAGAGAGAGAAACCCAAGTGCAGAACTGTGAAGCTTTTCAAGACTTCAGGGAGGTGTAGATGCAAAGTTGTGAGCTATTTGTGCTCTGCAGTGATACCTTCTTCAATTTGGGATTAACATGAGGAATCTTCTGAACACAAACATATCAATTTACTCCTTAGGGAATACTCCACCCCCAACAAAACACAACAAGGAGACTAAACATACCTTTTAAAAGGAAATATTATTTAACCAGCCTTTTATAAGGAATCAGCAAATACTTTGAACTTGATGGGACAGGAAGTAGTACCATTTTATATATGCCAACTCCATATTGCTTATATGAACAGATCTTGTGCCTCACTCTTTTAGCAGTCTCATATATATTACCCCTCTCACGCAAAGAAGAGTAAATTCTGTTAGACCTTTCATTATTGTGGATGTGACACTGCAAAGATTTGGGCATTGCATCATGAGTTATGCCATGACAAAATTCAAATTGTCACAGATTTCTCAAGAGAGAATTTCAAAACTTCAGTCACAAACCTGTTTCTCTTTGAATTGTAATAACATTTTAAAGACATTAAAATGCAGTCAACAAAATATTAGCACAAACAATTAAAAGAGAATTGGCAATTTAAAAGATGGCACCAAGCAAAGTGGCAACCGGGTACTAAAAAATTGCTGAGCTAGTTGTAGGAAGCTCCTTTTCTTTTCACAGAAACATTGTCTTAAGGCTGTGAACAAGAACCCAGTCATCCCACAAGAAACAAATGAATTAAGGAATGAAGAGTTTTCATTTTTCTTTTACCCCCAGGCCATTCAAAGTAGGCAAATCCTTTTCCAAAGTCTGGCATATTACCTTGAGGAATATATCTGCATCTTCTTGAGTATGTGCCATTTATGTTCACTACTGTAACAGAAAAAGTTGCCCCATTGTGCAGTGGAGGAGCTATATTTCCAAACATGCACTTCATATTCTCTGCCTGAAAAATATAATGTAGAAGGTTTAATTTTTTAGTTTTTCATCTATTGGTTTACACAGTGCTATGCCCTGTAAAAAGGGCTTTATCTTGTGCTTGATTTGCAACAGAGGGACTACTATAATAGTGAAATAGTACTGATGACTTCCCAGGCTCAAGAACTCTCTTCCTAGAAGTTTTGGGTAATGAACCTTTACCAGTGTAAGGCGAAGAGTTTAGCAATTCCCTTTAGAAAAGCTCATGGTGGTGTTAGGAATATCTCCCCTCCTTCCACCCGTAGTCCACAATAGTCCACCAAATCAGTTGAACCACATCAAAATAGGACATATGTACTTTCATAAGAATCTACAGATGGCTGTAATGTTCTTTACAGTCCTTTAAAAGACGGAGAGAGATACACTACAAATGACTGCCTGGGCAAGAAGCTGGCTTGAGGTTCACTCCACAGACATTAGTTTTCTAAAAACTAGCACCTAATTTGGGCAAGTCATATAGATGCCTTGTTTATGCAGTGGTGAAGGAAGACACAAAGAGTGGCATATAAGATGCATGGGATACAATGCCTTCAAGCAGGTGCTGTGCCTCTCTAGTAGCTCCTGTAAGAGCTTAGAGGCCTATAATTTCCATGCTTAGACAGTTGAAATGAAGGTGACAGGTATCTAGTCAAATCTGTGATGACTGATACAGGTAATATGACTACATGGAGTTCCAGAGGAGTTCCCAGGTGTCAGAATTTTTTAGAAACTGCCTATAGAAACATTAATGTTTACCATAGATGTAGTATACATCTTACTTGCTTGTAAAATGCTCCCTTTTCTATTCATGCAAAATAGACCATCAAAACCAACACTTTCCTGTTACTGTTACAGTTCCTGCTCCTGAAACAATTTTACTTTGGAGATCATTTACCTGATCAGATGCACAAGAAATATTGGACAAATGGATGGTGACAGCTTTGGGCTCTAGAGGAACAAAATTTAGCTAAGGCAGGACTAATACATGTACAGGGAAAATAATGATCCCAAGAGGACATCTTCATGTAGGTATCAACAACAACAACAACAACAACAACAACAACAAAAATTACCATTATAGTCTCAGTAAAATCTCCTGCAGTCACTGAACACCACTCCTCAGTGAAGTTCATGCTGCTCATCCAACTCAGTTCCATTTTCCACTGATTCAGCACCAAATTTCTAATGGGCGAGTCTGGCATTTCTGCTGCAAGTGTCACATAACAGGATCAGTAATGTGCAGGACTGATCAACAGATATTTTGAGTGCAGAGGTTAATACCTAGCACATCTAAGACAGAAGGCGACTTAAACACAACCCATATAGAGAAGCACATTACACTCCACCTTGGAAGACTGCCCCATGGAAGTGTTCTACTCACAGTCTGTGCAGTGCCAGCCAAAACTCAACTGGGTGATCAGTAGCATCCACTGGGTCATAAAGATGAGTGCAAGAGGAGCAACCATCTCTTCCTCCTTGGAGATAGAGAACAGTAAACTTACTCAGGTTGAAAGGTGCCAGCAGGAACCACTCTCCTCTAAATTTGTTTAGTCTGACCTGTTCATGTGCCTGCTTCTACATCATCTGACCATCTCTGTTTCGGTGGGAGAAAAGATTAGATAGACTTCTCAAGCAGTCAGAGAAATGTTCATTTACATGTTCATTTCAATAAACAGTACCAAAGTTAAAGAAGTTGTCCTTTTCTGTAACAAAACAATTTCTGTGGTGATTTATAAAGCTGGTGATCTCGGGAACACTATAAACATTACATACATACATTTGATGACTGCTGTCTTAAGGTCTAAAGTTTATTTATCTGCTATATACAAAGGTTAGGATGAATAGATGTCAAGCAGGTGGACAAACAGCTGCAAACAAAATGCAGAATCAAAAAATGGATCACAGCAATATCAATCAGCTCAAGTTACTTGATGTTGAATATATTAAGGACATTAGTTCACGTACTTTCAAGGATGTCTTTGAGTATATGCTTAAAAATGGATAGAGGAACAGTGTCTAACTTCTACGAATTCTGTACCAAATCCAGTAAGAAAATAAAAATTGTGTCTAGGACCTTTCTTAGCAGGCTATAGCTACCTTATTTGCAAGAAACTTCAATCAACATAGCTCCATACATTCCTCTGAAAGCTTTTTAGATTTTGCCTGTGATTCCAACCTTGGACTTCCTAGAGTCTCAGTGAATACCACAGCAAACAAAGTAGTTGGAAAGACAAAGATAGACCTACCTTCTATTTTAGAACATCTTTATCTCGTTTATCTTTATATCATAGTCTTCTGGCTCAGAGAAGATGGAAAGACTCGTATTTTAAATGGTTATATAGCTATAAATACAGCTGTCTCCCTTGCTGCTTGTGATTTGGGGAACCGTCGTACCATCGGAAATGTTGCAAGATACAATGTTCATCACTTCCCTCCTGATTCTTACCAAAGTCATGTAATTGCACAACTCATGATTTTGTATAACATGAAAAAGCAGTTAGCTGGTTAAATTTTGCTTTCTGTTTTACAGAGTCAAATGGTGCATTAAAATATGTTCTTTTACAGGTATTTCTCTCTAGCTCTAAACACTGAGCTGTACAAAGCATCTCTCAATACAAACCATTTCTAGGGGCTGGGAGCAATGGGGGCTCCCCACCATGGGTCAGGGAAGGGACCACCAGGGCAGCACCAGCCTTGGGCGTGGGGTACCTCCCTGGGGGTGGAGACAGGGATGGGCTGAGGCCAGGCTGGGACATGGGCCCATAGGCAGACCAGCTCATCAAGCCCATGTCTGGGCAGGGCTGTGGGGAGCTGAAGACCAGCCCTGTTGCAACTGCCAGTTCTGTTTAACATCTTTATCAATGATCTGGATGAGGGGATCAAGTACACCCTCAGCAAGTTTGCAGATGACAGCAAGTTGGGTAGGAGTGTTGATCTGCTTGAGGGTAGGAAGGCTCTGCAGAGGGATCTGGACAGGCTGGATCAATGGGCCAAGGGCAATTTTATGTGATTCAACAAGGCCAAGTGCCGGATCCTGCACCTGGGTCACAACAACCCCATGCAACGCTACAGGCTTGGGGAAGAGTGGCTGGGGAGAGCAAAAGACAAAAGGACCTGGGGCTCTTGGTCGATAGCCAGCTGAATATGAGCCAGCAGTGTGCCCAGGTGGCCAAGAAGGCCATTATCATCCTGGCTTGTATCAGAAATAGTGTGACCAGAAGGAGTAGGTAGTGATTGTCCCCCTGTACTTGGCACCAGTGAGTGTTCAGTTTTGGGCCCCTCACTACAAGAAAGACAAGGAGGTGCTGGAGTGTGTCCAGAGAAGGACAATGAAGCTCATAAAGGGCCTGGAGAACAAGCCTGAACTGAAAAGCAATGTATTGAGTGACATCCTATGACTGTGTTCATGCATTTGCTCATGTCTGTCAGTAATTTGGTATTGATTGAGGAGATGAACAACTCACCATGAGAATCCAGAACTTAAAAGAACTTCAGTCATCCCTAGAAACAGTAATCATGAGAGAATCAGCAGGACCTGACCTGGTCTTAAGTGGTTTCAGAAGGAAAGGTCTAAGACAATGGAGGCTTTATAAGGACCAGTTCATGGGAGCTCACTTTCTTCATAAGCTGGAAGAGAATAAAAAAGTGACAAAGTTTTTCCTACACATAGTTATGAAGCAAACAGTGGGAATGAGGAGCAAATAATAAGAGGTGGATATTCTACCAAAAAGTAGATTTAGTCATAGAAGCTCTTTCTAATAAGAATCACTATCCCTGTCACATTAAAGGTGTCAACAAAGTAACTGGAAGTTTAGAGTTCAGGTCTGCACCCATGATATTCAGAGGAAAAAGTGGTCCATTAGAAGTTTCACTGCACTTCCAGATTAAAGAATCTCCATACTTATCCATGTAGACTTTTTTTTAAACACTTACTATGCTGTAAAGGTGGATGAAAGGACTTTTAATCACAAAGAATGAAAAAAGAACTTTATTATGTCCTTATTCTTGTAAGAAAAGCATTTGATTTTGTGGTAGTAACAGACTGCATTTCATGGAGAAGGAAGTGGCGAAAGTGCCTAGAGTAATAAAATCAGAGCCATAGGAAATGTTGCAGAGAGTCAAATGACGTTCTGGAAAATGAAAGAAGACAAAGTTCCTGTGTGTCTGCCTTTCTCTCTTATTTCCCCCAGCCTTTCAGCTCCCTTGGTCTCTCTCCTACAGGAAGTCATTTCCCTGAGTGTTAGGCAGTCTCCCATCCGCTCCTGCAGCAGACACATACAAACCAGGAGCTCTGCTCACCCTCTGACACCTCGCACTGCTGAAGCAGAGAAAGGAGGGAGTTGAGGTGAGCCATGCAGCCCAGAGATTGACTGGGGAGGAGGAAGGCTAGGATCAATTGCACCAAAGGTGCATTTGCTGAGCCTGCCCCACTTTAGGGATGGGTATTTAAGGGCAACTGTTGCTATGAGGGGGATGTAGCTCCATACTCCTATGGAGATGGAGTTTCTTGGTACAAGCAGTTGGACCTCAAGGCAATGCCCACTGACGGCTGTGGCTGGATAGATGGGCAGTGTCTGTATCTCAGACACCCTTTCATCATACTTTTTTAGTGTTGATGCAGTGAGACTTTGGCTGCCCTGGGCAACTGTGTATTATTTCTGTGCCTAAATCTGGTCCTGGGAAGTGCTGTCAGCTTCCAGCCTTTGAGTCATTCCAATTACACATCTTGCAATGGGTGGACGAGTACAAACACATCTGTCCAGCGCTGGGTCCTCTTTCTCCAGTTGAACTGTTGGCTACTTGTGCATCCCAGGCAAAGCCCCATACTCCCACTCCAAAGATCTCCTAAGCCTGTACAGCAGGAAGTAGAGGAGCAGTGTGCTCTCTGGTGCTCTCTCAGATTGTGCACCTCTGTAACATAATGAGGAAGTCTGGGTTTTGAGGTTTTAGGTTTTGGGTACTTTTTGTTTTTAAACTGGAATATACTGCAGCAGAACAATCCAAACAGACCACAAGAACAGTGATGTTACCACAGACAAAGGAACTGTTCTACCCAGGGGATTTCTTTGCTTGCCTATATTTAGGGCAAGTCCTCACCTGAAGCTTTAAAAAATGTAAACAATTTAAAAAATTAAAAAATACCTAAGCAAAGTCTGTACTACTGATGATGCTACCCAAGTCTGTTATGTTTTAGAGGCCAGAAAACCAGTGTTGAGTGGTCTCACTATGACCCAGGAGCTGGAAGAGAAATGAGAAGAAGAGCAAAAGAAAAAAGAAGAGAGAGAGAGAAGAGAAAGCTGGGCAGAGACACTAGGGCTGTTTACAAACTTTTGGCTCTACAAGGAGTAGAGTCACTGCAGGAACAGGATTAAAACCAACCTTAAAAGTCCCAAATGCTTGAAGAATAATTTATTGCTCCAACAAAAATAAGAGTGCTCAGAAGAACTGTCTGGGCATTTTGCTATACCGGTGCGTTAAAACTTTGAAGAAGACCCTCTCTTTGGTCCTTGCAGCAAGAACTTCTAGTTTTTAGCAAATGTTTTTTCTCCAAAAAACATAAAAGCATAGAAAAAAATTGGTTTCAAATGTGGCATCTTGGAGGTAATCTGGTCTAGTGGAATTTTATCACCCTGAGAGAACTTTATCTACCATGAGAGGATTTCAACCACCAGAGATGTTTTTAACCATTCTGAGCCCTGCTGGAAGGGCAAAATGGCAGGGTACAAGAAAGCCAGGAGAATTATAGAGATTGCCAGGAACAATATTATGATACAGATGCTGGATGAGATGACTGCAGCTGGTACGTATCCAGATCTGCAACTCATCAAAGAAGAACTGTCATGGATGTGACAGTCATTGTCAGTCTTGACTGCAAGGATCATGATGTAGTGGACTTTAAGATCCTTAGAGAAAAGAGGAAGGCAAATAACATGGTAAATATGTTGGATGTTATGAGAGCAGACTTCAGCTTGCTCAGGGTGGAATAGGATCTGAGATCTAGTACTTTGCTCATCTTTCAGCTCTTAACTGAGACGCTGGCAGTAATTCAGAGATTTCCACAGTGGATGTGCTGTTCTAATATCAGCAGCTTGGATTTAGCCTTCAGCACATCCTTCCTGTTCTCTCCCGTGTCTTGGATACCATGACGCATACCACAGCTCAGGCCTTGCAGTCACAGGTAACCTCTTGAAACAGCTCGTGACATCTTCCACCTTTGCTCTGGCATACAGTGCCAGAGGTGTCCTCATGCACCTCACAGACCCAGGCCTCTGACCCTCTGCCACCAATTGCTTCCTTCAGGCCTTGTGGACCTGGCTGAAGGGCAGAGCTCAAAGGGTTGTAGTGAATGGGGCTACATGTGGCTGGCAACTGGTCATTAGCACCAGTCACCAGTGGCATTCCTCAGGGTTCAATTCTAGGGCCAGTTCTGTTCAATATATTTATCAACGATCTGGATGCAGCAGTTGAATGCACCATTAACAAGTTTGCTGATGATACAAAACTAGGAGGTGCTGTTGACTCTCTTGAGAGACAAGATGCCTTGCAGAGGGATCTAGATAGATGGGAACATTGGACTATGATTAATGGGATGAAATTTAACAAGTCAAAGTGCCATATTCTGCACATGGGATGAGTAATGTCAGGCACAAATATAAAGTAGGAGAGGAGTGGCTGGAGAGCAGCCCTGCAGAAAAGGGATCTGGGTGTGCTGATCAGCAGCAGGCACAATGTGAATCAGTGCTGTGCCCTGGTAACCAAAAAAGCAAACCACATCCTGAGCTGTATCTGACACAGACAAAGCAGCCCATCAAATTTATCCTGCTGTATTCAACACTGTTGCGGCCTCCCCTTGAGTGCTGTGTGCAGTTCTGGACCCCATGATTTAAGAAGGATGTGAAGGTCCTTGAATGCAACCAGAGGAGGGCAACAGAGTTGTTGAAAGGACCGGAAGGCATGTCCTACAAGGAGTGTCTGAGGTCTCTGGGTTTGTCTAGTTTGGAGAAAAGGAGGCTGAGGGGCAGCTTCTTTGCTCTCTACAGCTTCCTGAGGAGTGGACATGGAGCTGGAGGTTCTGGTCTCTTCTCCCCAGGATCCAGTGATAGGACATATTGGAATGGTTCAAAGCTGCACCAGGGGAGGTTTAGACTGGCTATTAGGAGGCATTTATTTACCGAGAGGGTGATCAAACACTGGAACAGGCTTCCTAGAGAGGTGGTTGATGCCCTAAGCCTGTCAGTGTTTAAGAGGCATTTGGACACTGACTTTTATAACATGCTTTAATTATTGATCAGCACTGAATAGGTCAGGCAGTTGGATGAGGTGCCTTTCAACTGAAATATATATTATAATATTGCATTCCTTTCCATTTTACTTGTCCTGATTTTTGGCTGAGAGAGAGCTAGTTTTCTTCTTAGTAGCTAAAAAAGTGCTGTGTTTTGGTTTCAGTATGGGATTTGTTATGAAAAGAATGTTGATAACCTATGAATGTTTTTAACTGTTGCTGAAAGATGAAAGACTTTCAAACCTCCCTGTGTTTTGATAGTCTGCAGATGCAAAGGACTAGGGAGAAAAAATTAAAATTAACAAATGCCAGTTGGCATTTGGATATGTCAATGGGATATTCCATATCATGTAATGCCAAGTTCAGTATATTAATCAGAGTCTCTTGGGCTCTCTCACTCACTCTCACTCAGGCTCTTGCTCTTCCGGGATTGCGGTTTCAGGATTGCCACTCCTCTGGGATGGTTATCCAGGAATGGACCAATATTTTAAGCTATTTTTTCATCTACTGCAGACATGAAGTGATGGAAAGTGCAAGGAAATTTTTGGTTGTGCAGCAACATCTGAGGCACGCTGGTGGATGTATGTAGCAGTGTAGTTTGAAGACAACAAATAGACTTATGATAAAATTGTTTCCTGAACTCTTTAACAATACTTATTTTGTATGAGCAAATGATCATTTTTAAAAGCTTTAATCTTGGACAGTTTTAAGTACGTTTTCATATAGATGACAAATTTTTATTCCTGATCAGAATCTTAAATTTCCAAGGCACTAGAGATGCTGAATAAACCCCGTAAGTTTGTCTGTTTTTATTTTATTCTTTTGCATATTTTTGAAAAGCAGTATAATCACTTTCAAAGTACTACCAAAATATTTTTGCTGAAACTTTGCAAGAATACTCATCATAAGAAAAGAAACAGAAACAGTTCAAACAACTTAATTTACAGAAAATGGAATCAAATACAAAGAGGCTTTTAAAGACAAGCTTTTGGGGAATTGTCTCTGCAGGCAACACTATTCTCTCTGCTTGCAGAGGGAGAGAATATGAAAAACCTGTAAGTATTGCCAGCAAGATATATAAGTTTGAAAAAATTCAAGTTGCTGGTTTCACTTGCACACCACTATGGCACTTCTTCAAGAATTGTTATTTCTTCAGTTTCATTCTTTATTAATTGATTCTTATATTCTGTCTATTAAATGAAGAATAAAACATTTAGTTAGTGTTTCATGGATGAAATTAGGCATACATTTACAATGTATGTATCTCCTGTCATTCAGAGAATTGTTATTTGTTTTACAGAAGCTGTAGTGGGACTGTGTCAATGAGAGGACTGAAGTAGACGTGTCTACGTCTTTCCTCCATGATGAGCTCCCCAAAGGGGATCAAAAGACTTTTGAACTCAAAAGTCAGAAATCTCTTCTTTTTAAATATGGAAAAGTTAACATGATGAAGGAACAGCAAGTAAAAGCATTTCTAAAGGCTCACCAGTGATCCAGTGTGTCCTTGCAGACACATTCTTTCTTCTAGACCTGACTGTAGTCAACTTAAAGACTTTGCAAATCGCAAATTACAAATTGCAGCAAACTTTGCAACATGCTCCCTGAATGGCCAGTTCCCCTCTGTTACTTTCCATGTTTTACTGTCTGTTCCTTCTTCTTTTCATGAGTCTCTCCAGCTCTCCACATAAGCTAGAACCTCTCAGCTATCTGCTATATTTTCTTGCTTACCATACCCTGGAAACTTTTCCTCCTTCAGCATCATTGTCAAATACTAACATGAGTCTCAACATCTGGTATGGCACAACTATTTTTGGCCATCCGTAGATCTCTTTGTCCATTCTCTCCCCATAGCTGACAAAGAGTCTCTTTCTGCATTATTATTGTACAGAGAATCTTAGGCTCAGCACTATTCTAGTGATAGCATATGGCTTATAGGGAGAGCAGGGTGAAATTGTGTGTTTTCTCCAATGTTCCAGGTAGATGGATAACAATTGTTTTAGAATGGAAAAGGAAAAACAGAAGAATGGACCTTCTCTTTCAATACCCCAAGAGCAAGAAAAAGGAAGAGAATTTATGCTTGCCTCTGCTTGCTTCTCAAAGGTCATACCTTTGAGACTGCAATGGATCCTTATTTACAACAAATTTCAGGCAAATAGAAAGAAAACATACCTGGAAATCCATTGGAGAGAGCTCATGGAATGGGTCTCTTGGCTGTGGTACTGTAGCAGAGGTTTTTTTCAAATAAATGATTCTATAGTGACAAAAAGGGTTGGTGAAGAAAAGACTTAGTATGCAAGTATATGAGATCATACTATATAATAATGCTCCTGAAGTATTTTATTCCTCTAAGACAAAAGTTGTAAGAGTAGCTAAAATTTACATAGGCTGAATACAATGATATCATTTAATTGTTCAGAATTTGCATGATAATTTGGTTTATGACTTATTAATGAATCACAGGAAGTTGTTTTTTAAAGTATCTGAAAGGGAAATATCCTCCAAACAAAGACACAATTTAGTGTGCCACCCATCTACAAGGTCTAATGGCAGGAAAGTGTCAATGATACAAGGCCTTGTCCCATTATTGGAAAGCATTATGTTATATTGATCAAACAGATAAGAAGGTTGGGAATCAGAAGTACAGAGCCCACGTGAGGAACGTTTAGCAGGTCAGGATTCTTGTTATAGTTTAGTGTCGATTTTCCCCCTCCCTCCTCTCCTTTAGAAGGAGGCCAGAATTTTTCTTTTGAGTAAAGATTTGTTATTTCAACAACAGAATAAAAATTTTGCACAAAAAATAAGGCTTACATTACGCAGAGAAAAAGTATAAGACTTGCTGCCAGCACTGATATCAGAAATAATATGTATGATGAAGTAGATGAAAGTTGTTCTTCTCCTGAAAGACAAGCAATCATCAGTCTTGATCAGTATCACAGAACAGGAATGGCTACACAGCTATATGCAATCTGCTTTGCGTGATAGTGTCAAGCACAGGTATGAAGTGGCTTCTTCTTTAGCTTAGTACCTCATTGCTCTGTAACATGTGAAGGAATGGGATAGCTGACAATATGTGGATTGTCTATAGTAACACGAGACATTACCAAGCATTTTTATACAAGCATTTTGGTTGAAAAAGACCTTTAAGATCATCGAGTCCAACTGTAAACCTAATACTTCCAAGTCCACCACTAAACCATGTCCCTAAGCACCACATTTACACTTCTTTTAAATCCCTCCGGGGATGTTGACTCAACCACTTCCCTGGGCAGCCTGTTCCAATGCTTGTCAACCCTTTTGATGATTAATTTTTTTCTAATATCCTATCTAAACCTCCCCTGGCACAACTTGAGGCCATTCCCTCTTGTCCTGTCCCCTGCCACTTGGGAGAAGAGATTGACACTCATCTTGCTACACCCTCCTTTCAGGTCCCTCAGCTGCTCTTCATAAGACATGTGCTCTAGACCCTTCACCAGCTTTTGTAAGGAACTTTTGAAAGGAACTGAGGCCTACAGAGTGCTTCAAAATCCCAGGTGGCAGAGAGTAAGAGGGGAAAAGATAAATTTGTAAAGCCAGAAGCAGAAATGGAAGAAGGAAAAAAGCTGGCAGCAGACCTCAAAAAAGTCTGCTTTATTCACTACGCTTTTGTAAGAAGCACCCACTGTCACACTAGAATGCTTGGAGACCTCCTTCATATTAAGAGATATGCCCATTCTTTGCTCTTTTTCGTCCTAGCAAATTAATATGCAAATATCAATATGTTTCTGTCTGTAAGTATGAAGTAATAACTGAGGCCGACGAGTAATAACTGAGGGACAATTAGGTCAAGGAAGTGATTTTCCTTCTTACCAAACTCTATGGGTGTACTCCACTCTCCCCAGCTTGTGCTCACAAAACAACCATTGTCAGTTGCTCTAATTTTGACGC
Organism: Antrostomus carolinensis; assembly: GCF_000700745.2. Taxonomy (NCBI): domain Eukaryota; kingdom Metazoa; phylum Chordata; class Aves; order Caprimulgiformes; family Caprimulgidae; genus Antrostomus; species Antrostomus carolinensis. The sequence continues at coordinate 49,125 of NW_010294657.1, forward strand.
TGTACTTTTTTTGTGCACTGAAGCTCCCAAATATGTAAGAGTTTCCTGTGATGCTTCTTTCCTAAATACAAAACAACTAGACTGAGAAGTTTTTATTCACTAGATGTTAAGAATGCGTCAGGTTCATTTAATGTTGCAAACAATTACAAAAGAAAATTTTACTCATACTTCTGTGAACAGACTGCTGTGAAATAACAAATAGAAAATTATCCCTTAATAAATTAGCTTGTTCCGTCTTAACTCATTTTGTTTGAATTTTTTTTTTTTGGTGATGTGAAAATAAAATTTGCAGCATGCTTCCCTAGCTCCTTAGCCTCTGCTAAACAGTGGCACTTTGGAAAAAAAATAATTAATACTTTATTTTCCGTCTATAAATGTTTTATTCTACTAGAAGGTAATTCTTTAAAGATCTGGCATTCCCTTACCGTGGATGTTTTCAAAACTGAAGCAGAGTTTAACAGACAGATTATACAGAAGGGAAAAATTTGACATATATTAAAATCCTTCTCAGAAGAATATTGAGCCTTCTTGAAAACCTGATATTTTTTTCTTTCTTCTTTATACTGGCTTAATCTTTCAGATGATATTTTCTTTCCTCCTCCATCTCAACACCTTCCAGACACTATTAATAAAGAAAAATTTCTCCAAATTTAGTGTGTTTAAGTGTAATGTAGAATCATGATCCGTATTTACACATATATATGAATTTGGTAGGAAGTACAAGACAGTAAAATGGAAGCTTTTGTGACTTTTATAGAAGCAATATAAAGTTCCACATGTGCAGGTGGGTTTTGTACCATATTTTAAAAGTACCAGTTTAAAGCTTTGATTTTGGAAAACTTGCAAGTAAAACACATGCATAGTATACTGAAATTGATACTGTAAAAAGAAAAAAAAATGGTTAGAAGATGCTCTGATATAGGTCACATTTCAACCCACCATAAACATTTGATTAATACAGTAATAGAGACTTACTGTTTTAGATGTAGTTTTAATGTTTTCCTCAGGATCTACCTAGCAACAAGAGAAAATTTTAATTTTTATTGTTGCTATTTTTTACTACATAATAAGGGGTCTTGACTTATGAATGTTTGATTTACAAGAAAAAGGAGTACATTTAATATTTTAAATGCCTTTTTTCAAAGGCTATGAAGTTAAGCTGTTCTTCTAATACAAGTTTTTTCCTTACCACTAGTGCTCTGAAATACTGTACCCTTTAAATCTGATTGCAGAACTGATTATTAAAGAACTAAACAAAAAGAGGCACACTAATTAAAATTGTATGTTTTACCTGTACAAAACAACATATCTAAAAAAGTACTAGTAAACTGGGACAATGGTTTTTGCCATTAAAACTTTTGTCTGTGTAGCTTTTACATTCTTAACATTTAATTTAATTACATTATGTCTCCTTTATTAAGTTTTTTTACTGTTGGAACAATGAACTCACGAATATTTCTGTAAATGTTTCAAATTTTGTTTTTGGTGGGTATAATACTACTCTCTGTATTAATCCAAGTCTTCAGAATTCTTGCAATTACTGAAATATATAATAACAACCAAATGCAGTTAGGAGCTGTAAAACCTGCATATTCTGTTCCAATAACCTGGCAGAATATTTCTTTTTATTCAAAGAAGACATGGATGGCTCTTTCCACTTTAAGTTAAAAAGAAAGGGCTCTGAACTTAATAAAACCCCACAATGAACAGATGTTGTATTACTGTCCCTTTTATCTGGTTGTGACAGCTGCAGTGCAACCATCTTGATTGTGTATACTTTATTGTGTATACTTTATCTAAACCTAATCCACTAAACTCTTTCAGCAGCACCACACTGGTGTCAGTAAATAAAGGCAATAGGAGAAAGTGGCAAGGCTGGATACACAAAGAGGAGGACAGAAAGTACGGGGGTCCAGGTGGAGAACCCAATGACTCTTGTAGCACAACCTAACTTACAGGTGCCCCTTTGTAATAAAGCACGTGTTACTTCTTTGGACCTAGTTTACTAATACCATAAAACTGACTGAGCAGTAGTGATGACTACAAGAATTAGGCATAAATGCAAAGTGAGTTTGTGAAAGACACAATAAAAAGTGAAAAGTGACAGATGGGATAGGAGACTACAGAGACGGAAAACACAGAAAAGAAGGCCCTGACCTTACTTCATCATAAAACAGCAGTAGGACTGAAAGACTACACTAGGACTCAAATTGCCTTGCAAGGACAAATAAAATTAATTGTATCAAATTTAACAGTAGCTTTGGGGGTTTTTTTGTAGTGTATTTAGAGTTCATTTGATGTATCCTGTAAATGTTCATAATAAAGTCATCAGGTAATATTGTCCATCACACTATATATTCTAGAATAACTATTAACCCTCAGTGTGGGGCATCCCTTGCCCAGTTTCTTTAAGGACCAGCTGTACAGTGGACTGAAAACATTCTCTCAATTTGTTGCCCCTATTTGTGAATGACAGCAGTCCTCAACTCATGTTCAGGAGGGGTACTACAAATCAAAAAAGGAGAAGTTAATTAAGT